>NW_009725832.1:16899-20105 GCF_000703405.1 Apaloderma vittatum | reverse complement strand
CCTCCTTTCCCCCCCCCCCCAGTCCCGGGGGCAGCAGGAGCCGCAGGTAACAGCCCGCACCCCTTCACAGATAACCCCGGCTCTCCTGCCTCGGCCGCCAGCGCGCCTCGAGCTGCTCCTAATCTGCCTGCTCGCAAAAATACATCTCGCTTGGGCTTTTTGCAACATCCCCCCCACCCTTTCCCTTTCTCCTCTGCCTCTCAGGAGAGTTTGTTTATTGTTCAGCGCAGGGAAACCGTGACCTCTGCTGCCGGCCGTCCCCTTTGGCTCCCAGTGGGGACACGTGAGGGGACACCCACTGCTGTGCGGGGCCGAAGGCAGGGTCCTGATTTTGCTGTGTCCCTGGAAGTGAGAGGAGGGAGGTGGGGAAGGGGGTTGGCAACAAGTTATATTAATTAGACCACTGTTCAGCTTACTTATGGTTTCTACTGACGACCTTGATGCAGGGGGCTGAGTATTGATGAGCCCAAGTGTGAGACCTAGGGAGGAAGGCATAGGGGTGAAATTAGTTAATATGGAGTATAAAGCCACACAGGTGAGGATGGGGAAGAAAAGGATGAGGGTGAGATGCTCTTGGTGCGTGGGAGCAGGCTGCCTATGGCGTGGAGGACCACCATGCACCCTGTGCCCAGCCTGGCCAGCTCCAAATGAGAGGGGCAATGGGTGGGGCAAACTCTGGGAAGATAGGAAGAGCTTGGCTGGTCTGGCTTAGCAAAACAGGGAGCGTGAGGGGAATACAGAGCCTGCCCCCTCCCAGCCCCACACACAGGTCTTCAGCAAATTGGCCCAAATCAATTTCTGAATATATTCTTCAGCTGAGACCAGGGAAGATGAGGATGTACCCTTTGTTTTTCAGCTCTCCGCTTAATTTCTTTAACAACGAGGAAGTGGCTGGTAGAGGCAGGACCTGGCTAAGCAGCCCTGTGCGGGAAACGGGATGGATTTCATGCCACCCACAGGTTTATTTGTATTTTTAGAGCATGAAGTCACCAAAGTGAGTGAAATTGCACCCTGGAGCACCTCTCTGTCTCTATTCCTCTTCTCAGGGATGGGCTGGAGTCAAGAGCTGAGCCGAGGCTCAAGTGTGCTGGCTGCAGCGGTGCCCAGGTGAAGGGTGGGAGATGCAGGGACCAGCAAGGTGGTGGACAGAGGACAGCCCTCCTGCTGTCATCACTCCTGGAAGAGCAGCCTGGGTGTGACAGTCTGGCCATACCATGGTGGAGACTCCATCTCGGGATGCCCCAAGGGCTCTCAGTGCAAGTGATGTCAGCCAAGGATTTGTTTGATGGGACGATGGGCACCCTGCCCTGAAGGAGATGGGAGTGTGGAGATCCTGAGATGAGGCTGGCACAAACTGGGGAAGGGTGGGGAGCTCGAATACGTCAAGGAGGAGGCCAGGGTGTACTGTGATTGCTCAGTGGAGTAATGAATTGGCAGTTTGGTGAGTCAAAATCTGAGGATGGGGGGGAAAAAATCCCTGGCAAACGGGGACGTGTGTGGGCTTAAAATGGCACAGCACATCTTGAGAACACACCTCAGGTCTCTGCATCATCTCCAGCAGCAAGTGATGCAGATGAAGCATCTCGCTAGGGCTTGGGCTCAGCAGCGAGTGAGTCAGGAGGGCGGGAGTCCCATCTCTTGAATCACCGCTGGCAGCGCTGCTGGACTCAGCCTCGGCGCCAGGAGCTGCCCCTTTCGCTTGCACGGGGTGATGGAGTCACAGACCCTGTGGGGTGGCTGCAGGGGACAATCACCACTTTATGAGCTAAACCTGAAATAAAGAGACAAACTGTCCCCTGGGAGGCTGACCCAGCCAGAAAGTGTAGCAAGAGATGCTCCCCGGAAGAGAAGAACGTGTCAGATTCTCGCTTTAAAGCAAGCGATTTGCCTAGTGATTAGGACAAGCAAGATGCGGTGAGAATCATTGTTTGAGAGCTGCTTCTCGTGAGATGTGAATAATCTTTCTCTACTTTTTCTGGTGATCTTCTTGGAGGTGATTTTTCCCGCTTGATCTACCCAAACATTCGTCATCACCCGGTTCAGGTGGCCTGAGCACCCAGAGATGATCACATACGCAGGAGGCTGGTTGCTTTCACCCAGAGGTATTTACGCTGGTGGGAGTCAGGAGGACCAAAGTTTGAATCGTGCTTTGAACCTCAAAGGTAGTGATGAGGTAGAGCCGAACCCCAGGAGAAGGGGATGCAAAGTGGTCTCATGTCTTTGGCAATTTGTGGGCCTGCATCACGGAATAACGTGCCCTCTTGTGTGTGACTTGTCGTCCCCTGAGCCTGCCCTTTGATCTCGGACCTAGGGACTCTTTTCTGAGCCGTCCTACCCCGGTGCGGTGGCACAGGCTGATGTGATGGGGAGACGATGGCCAGCTCTGCAGGGCAGTAGGGTGGGCAGGGGACGCCCATGGGCATCCTGAGTCCTTTCTGCCGGGAGCAAGGACTCTCCTCCACCCTGTGCCCACACCTGCCCTCCAATTCGCTACACTTTTGGGGCGATTTTTTTCCATTTAACATACAACCCAGCACCAGCCTGCATGTCCCAGGAGCCATACTGCCAGTCTGTGGCTCTGCTCTGGGGCATCCTTCCTCTTGTTTTTTTTGTTGTGTTGTTTTATTTTCCCCCTCAGACCTTGTTCTCAAAGATTCATACCCTTCCTTTTTCCAAAGCAATCTGTTTCCCCTGGCAGCAAGCACCCAGCCACCAGCAGCTGAAGGCTCAGTCGCTTTGCCTTATGCATGAAACTTTCCACTTGTGTTTTTCATCTTTCCAGATGAGGGAAGCGCCTGCGTTCCCCAGCCTCTCTCCTGCAGAAGTGTTTGGGAAATGTCTGCCCTCCTGTGTTCAAAGTCCCCTCGAAAGAGTAGCCAAGGGTGCACTGACCTCACGGAGTAAATATTTTCCATGACATCTCTTTCCGACATCTCGTTTCAGGCTCTGTACCTATAGCTGACCCGGCTCTGGGTTTGCAGCCAGCCAGCCTGAGCTCCGTTGGCTGGATTCTGCCTTCTCTTTGCTTCCCTACATGTCCCCATGCAATGTCACTGCCTGAAGGGCTCAGGGACATCTCTGGACCCTCCTCCAAGGACTCTGCTGGCAAATGAGGTGACTCGTGGGCCAGCACTGTTCCCCGTAGGCACTGGATCCTGCCGGCTTGCTGTGGTGGGTTCTTCAACACTTCTTTCCCACTCGCCGCT
>NW_009725832.1:14653-16868 GCF_000703405.1 Apaloderma vittatum | reverse complement strand
TGCGGGCGGCTGCCAGCCCAGCTGGGATGCTGGAGGCAGGAGCCTCAGAGCAGGCGTGAAGCATCCATGGGCCAGAGGAGGGTTGCAAGGAGGTTGTTTTGATGTGGGAGCAACTTGTCACGAGGCAAAGGATGGGACAATTACTGACTCGATATCCTTGCCGCTCACCCAGCCGAATGAGAAGGGATGGATGACCCAGCAGCTATTTTCCACCTCCAGTCTCTTATTGCTCTTGGTTGTGTTTTTCCCCTACAGACTCCTTCCCTTGTCAGCGTTCGAGGGGACAGTCACATCTGCTGCTGGTCATTGGTGGCTGTCAGCATCTGGATTTACAACGCAGGTACTGCAGAGCCCAGGGCTCTGTTTTATTTCCAATCACAAAAAGTCGGAGGCTTTCTCCCACCATTGGTTTGCTAAGAGGAGATGCTGTGGTCATTCTCCTCCCAGGGCTTTTCAAACCATGTGCTGGTTCTCAGTGCAGCTTCCTGAGGGGGACTGAGATGTTTCATGCCCCTGCATACAGGTTTGGATCCCTTAGGATTTGGATCCCTTAGGATTTGGATCCCTACAACTCTGTTCTTGGGGAAGAGGGAGCAAACACAACATGCTGCCAGAAATCATGACAAGCATGTTGTATACACCACGAGGTGTCAAAAGATGCTCACACCAGCCTCACAGGTATCCCTGTGCCTTCTGCATTGGGAAAATGACCCAAGCAATTTGCTGGGGATGTTTCAGAGACCTTTATTTCTTGGGCCAGGTGTCACCTACAGGAAATGAGGAACTTCCTCCTGGTAGCTCCTCTCCAGTTTGTATAAGACATACCAGTGCTCCTCGGTTCTTCTGCATGGGAGAAGTGCCCTTCTTGTCTATAGGGTTATTACCACTAGAAAGAAAATTAATATTAAACATCTATTAACCTGGGTGGGTTTAGGGGTTCTTTTTTGGCTTTTTTATCAAACTTTTTTTTTTTTTTAACAGATTTCTTTTTGGCAGCCGAAAGTGTTTCCCACTTGCTCCACAGCTTGCCTGGTGATAGCTTCACAGGAATGCTCAGCCCATGCCCCCCAGATCTTGTCCTGCACTTGCTGCAGAGCAAATGATGGACCTCCTTCCCTCTCTCCCTCCTGTGCTCTTGAAGAAATATGTGTGTGCCTCTGTGTGGTGCCCAGCACTCCCCTACGGCTGCAAGCCACAGCGCTGAAGCATCAAATGCGCAGGCTGCTTTCGATGAGCTGGAAAAGAGGGTGAGCTCATTTGCCCGTGCACTGAAGATGCACGTGTCGCTGGCACATTTTTGCACCTATTTTTGTCTCCTCTTTGGAGGAGACATGTATCCTTGCTCTTAAGCAAGTGCTGCGCTCCTTCTCGCAAAACCCAGGGTGGGTTTCTGCTCCTGGGAGGATGTGAAGGCTGTTCTGGCACATCCCACCTGCAGGTGATGGCTCAGTGGGTGGGAAATGTCTCTCTGGTGGGCTCACCTGCCCGTCGGATACAGCAGGCTTTCAGGGGTCCGTGTTGCATCATATGCCAGGGGATGACACTTAGCTGGATGTCTGTCTCAGCTTTGCCAGAGGCCTGGGTCTTCCCTGGGGCTGCTGCTCTGTCCCGTTGCATTTCTGGGGAGAGGAAGCTGCGGCTAACCTTGCCGCAAACACAAATTAGTTGTATTTTTTCGTTGCTTTTTCGATTGGGGTTTTTTTTTGCGGTGTTTTCTTTTTTTTTTTTTTGGTTCTGTGTGTTCAGTTTGAACAATAAAACATCTGTTCCTGAGCTCAGCAGCTGGACCAAAATTAAATGACGTTAGCATCAATTATCCTCCGGGACGGGGAGGCTGATGGGAGAATGGTGCAGATTTCCTTAATGTTGAATAACAAATGAGAACAACAGCTTGGCTGGGTGGCTTGTGTTCCCAGAGAGTCTCCAAACAACCCTCCCGCTCCAGCCCTCGCACTGGGGTACCCGCTGTTGTGCACTGCTGCTCTGGGTACCAAGCATCAGCCATGGGGTGAGTGGGGGAGATGATTTTGCAGCCATCAAGAGAATAAGACCCACTTTTGGCAGGAGGGCTTATGGATGCTGCGGTGGCAGAGGTTTTCCTGAATGCACCAACTCAATTCAAATACTCTGGTGCAAAATCAAAGCACTTTTTGGGGGAGCAGTGGGGGTGGCTGGATGGGGGCCAGCATGGAGAGCCCCAACTTGGACATCATCT
>NW_009725832.1:3102-14587 GCF_000703405.1 Apaloderma vittatum | reverse complement strand
CAGAATCACGTTCCCTGGGTACAGAAAGGGGCTATTAACAGGGAGAAAAAGGGGGGTTGGGGGGGAAGAAATGGAGCACAATGGCTCTGATTTGTTGGCAGCCTCGACCCGCAGTCCCTGGCAGCACCTCAAAGCAGCTGGGAAGTGCCAGTCGGTGGTGATGCTTCGGCGCGTGATGCGGGCGCCTGACCCCGGCGTGAGGCTGGGACCGGGGCTGCCCGGCGGTGAGGGCACCCTCCTGGCTTTTCCTCACCAGGGCTCTGCAAAAGAGACCCGAGTGTGCTCCTGATGGGCCCAGAGCTCTAGGGACATGGTTTTCCTTGTCAGGGGTCTCCCCAAAGCCATCTGAGCCTGGTTATCTTTTATCTCTTACAGGAGTTAGGTTGCTCTTCTGTGCAAAGGTGGGTGAACGCAGCCATCGCTGTGGACAAGGCGGTGTCAGGCTCCAAGCCAAGGATGGGCATTGCAGGTACACAAAAATATCCTTCTCTCTCATCCTGAGCAAGAAGGTTATTTCCCCACATCCCAGTAGCACAGAGAAAAACCATGACTGTGGGAAAACTCAAGAAAACTACCAGGGAGTAGCATTTTGATGAGTGAGCTGCTTTATACCTGTGTAGCCAGATGCCTGAAGAACTTAATGCAGGCTACAGGAAATAATTCGGGCTGCTGCAATTTTGTAGCCCCCCAAAATAGCTTTCCTGCTCCCTGGGGAGCTGTGAATTTTTAGGCCTGAGGTGATGCACAGCTGCTCATGGCAGAGGAGCTCCCCATGGGGCAGGGCTGGAGGAAAACAGGACTTACGGGTCTTGCTATCTCACGTGGCGCTCGCTGTCATTTTTGGAAGGAAAGCGAGTGTTTGGCGTAAGCAGCAAGGGAGAAAGCCCATTCGAGAATAGCAGCTTGCTCCAAAAAAACCCTGACAGCACCACGCAAACCTATTTTGTCTGGCTTTTTCCTTGCGTGTCGCAGGCACCACCACGGGGCAGGGTGTCCGTGACGGGCGCGTGTCCCAGGCTCTGTTGCTGTACGTCTGCACACCCGGGTGCACTCCAGCGCTGCCGCTCTCGTGGGAGCATCACCCAGCAAAGACACTGCTGAGAAAACCCCTTTGCTTGCTTGCCCGAGCCGTTTGACTCTAATCCCTTATTGCCTTTGGCCTCCAGCCTCGGTTATATCAACAAGCCACGCTGGGCCAAAACTGCCCCAGATGTCACGTCCGACGTGCATCACCTCTCGGCTCCGAGTAAGGGCCCTGCGGGTGCTCCTGCCTCTCCTACCAGAAAATGGAGTCCGGCTGGGAAAAATCCCCCAAATTCTCACTCGGAAGAGACTTGGCAGAGTTGGGAGCAAAAGTAAAGGAAGATTTATCTTCAAAAAAAGAAAGAAAAAAAAGAAAGTTAATCATATCACCCCAAAGCAACTGAACTTTTCCCAGTTTGTCTATTTTTTTTGTTACTTTATGTACTGTACTTCAGCCTGTTTTCTCAAGCCTAACAAAAGTCAGTGTGTCGTCATTCTGTTTGCCTGTCCCTTCCCTTAGTAACGTGCTGAACTGGCTGATTTTGGGTAGGTCTGGCAAAGGCATTAATTCCTTCCCAATATTCAGATCTTTCTGGCTGTATGAAAATAAGTGCCGGTGCTGGAGGCTGGGCTGATCTCTTACAGAGAGGGAAAGGCTTGTTGGGTCCCTAGTTTCCCCAAAAAATTCTGACTGTACGTGACCCCATCAGCTTGAGTAGCCAGGGAGGTGTCCGAGCCTGGAAGGGGAGGAGAGTAATTTGGGATGCCCCATGTAGGATGGCCGTGGGTGATGGATTTAATAAGAAAAGCTTTTCCCTTTGCTAAGGATGGGTTAGGGAAGAGTTTGTCAGCCAGATGCAAAGCTTGGTAATGCCTTTGTGCCGGCGTGAGGAAGGCTGTGCTGAGAGCCCAGGGGATGCACAGAGCGTGGGGCTGACTCCGGGCATCTCTTCCCCTCAGCAGAAACAGCCTGGAGAGACCTTCTCGTCCATCAGGGGCTGGAGGGATGGAGCCGAGACAAAGCCTGAGGTCCCCGTACTCTGCCTGATTCTCTGGTAATCCACCCACCCTTTTCTTCTTTTGACCCAGTTTGCAGGGGCCTGTTGTTCCCAACCTTCTTGGTAATCCTAAGCAATAGGAGGCAGATGCCTAAATTGTCTCTTGAGGAGCTGGATCTTAACCCCTACCTACAAGCGCTGGTGCTCTGTAAACGATCTCATTCCTGCAAGGACTGAATGTCCCGTGCATCATCCTACCTTACCCAGGGCAAAACGTGCATGTTTTGGTGGGGAACAGGGTTTTATGGTCACCAGGCAAGGAGCCAGCAGGGCAGGACTGGGATATGCAGCAGCCGCCTATGGATCATCACCCCAGGGAGGTTTCGGAGAGCTGGACGGGACAGAAAATGCTGAACAAGCCAGAGGAGGAGCATGAGGTATGTGCAGTGCAGCTGTCCACCTAAGAAAAAGTTGGTGACGTAGAGGAGGAAGAGGAAGAAGTAATGCAGAGGCAGCATGCTGTCCACCACACGGCATCTGAGATGCTGCTGGGATGTTCCAGCAAGGGATGTATGGCTTTGCCTTGACCCCGCAGCTCTGCTCTGGGGTTCTGGAGCTTTTCTGCTGGCGAGGTAGGGCATAGCCTCAGGCTGGGGTTGAAAAATGGGGTAATAACATCTGAATTCCACCTTGGGTGGGGGTTTTGTGCTCCCCAGGGCTCCCATTCAGCCCTCAAGCTGCCCCCACCCCCCAACCCACACCCAGCATCGATGCCTGGGGCAGCTCTGGGGCAGCTGTTGGGGGCTGGGAGCTTTCCTCCCTCCTCAATCCCTCTCACCCCTTCATTTCAACACACCCCTCCACCTCTGGCTTGTTTGCACTGCTCGAAATGTTCTGAGCGTTATCAGTGTTTGCGCTTTTGCCACTGTTTGTGCTGGTTGCACTTTAAAGGCAATAAAGTCAATCTTTGTTTGCCTACAAGGAAACCGTATTTTTTTCCCTCATTAGACAAACCATAGCTCACCCGAAACATGGCACCAACTACCCTGTAAGCCCTGGGCCTGCTTGGGCTCCTGGGGACAATGTCCCTGGAGAAAAATGGGCTTTATGTGTGCGAACACAGCGAGCTCACGCCGTGCATCACCCAATGGCTCTGCCTGCCAAGCTTTACACTTCATGGCGGGGTGATGAAGCCGGCACCCCCATTTTCACCTTTCAGCTGCTCTCCTAAAGCTGATGCCAAGGTATCCTGGGTCACACAGCCCCGACAAGCCACTTTCCAAGAGAAGTGGCATCACTCCCCTGGAAAGCCCGGACTAAGTCCCATGTGCTGGCTCCGACATGCTGTCCCTGTCCTGTGAGTTAAATGTTAACAGGCTGGGGCCAGTGCAAGGCCAGATGAACCGCAGGAATGGCTCAGGGGAAGATGTTATTTCTCAAGCAATGCTAAGAAAGTACCTTCCTCCATGTCACTTGCTGACTGGGTGCTCCTCCATCCCTGCTCACATAAAGCCTTCCTCCATCATCCTCCTCAGCTCCCCATCTCCTTTCTCCATCTCTCATGCTGATCGAGCAGGGGCTTGCCAAGCCGCTTAGCGTTTCATGCCATGGGCAGGGTGTTTCATGCACTACCCAAGGCTCACCTGTCTGAAGAGATGCTGCTGAGCCTCTTGCGGTGATGCCAGCTCCGCCACTGACCCCGCTGCCCCCTCAAACCCTTGGTACCGCTCCAGCATCCTCACCATGGGGCAGAGCCCATTGCAAACTCTTCCCTCCCTGGCCCCCAGGGCCTGTTTCTCCTGGAAGAGCAACATTTCTTTCCATTAATGTAAAGTATTTTCTCCGCCCTGCCAGGATACGCGTTGCCTCTTGAAAGAGCAGCCGGATGACTTGGCACCAAGAACACCATGTAAACAAGGTGCCTGCCAGCCCCCCGGCTCTGCAAGGACAGCCTGGGGCTGGAAGGGGCCACAAAAACACAAACCATAGGGCTGTAAGCGGGGTTTAAGCTTGCAAAAAAAAATATGCTGGTTTTGCCTGGCATTTCACTTATTTTTTTGATGGCTGATGGGGTTACCTATAAATAAGTAAACAGGGTGCCTGAGTCAGCCTTAAATCCATGTGCTGTATTTACTGAGAAGGCCAGGAAAGTTTGAGCTGGGATCACCAATGGGACAGGGAAAGTGAATTATTTGGTACATCACGATGCCTCTGTGGCCAGTAAGCACTGGTGGCTCCCTGAATTTCCCATTTTTTTCACGAGGACCACTTTCCAGACCTTTTGCAGGTGCAAAGTGGAGTGAAGCTGCGGCAATGCCTGCAAACCCAGCGCTGCAGCTCCTGGTCTCTCAGTCATGCTGGGGGCAGGGGGTGGTGGTGTGTAATTTGGCAAGCAAGGGTGAATGTGACTTACTCTGGGGAGGAGGCACCCGGTGCAGCTGGAATTCACAGGTCTGGAAAGCAGCCCGGGACGTGCCTGGTGCCGCCTGCTCCCACCCAGCGTGGGCTGAGCTGCCCTGGTGGGCACAGGGTGCCTGGCACACGCTGCTGCTTGGGGAGCTCATCCTTGCCTTGGCTGCAGCTCCTATTTCCATCACGGACCCCCCCCACACCCCCCAGAGGATCTTTCCTCCACTTCTTGCTGCCAACACCACCTCTCTTTCACTCTCACATCCAGGCCAGCACTCCTTGGAGTCTTCTAGGCTCTGCCGGTGCTGATTTACCTAAGAAACTCTGATGGCACGGTGTTGCAGGCACCGCAGCCTGGTGCGAGCTCTTGGGACTGATCCTGCCTTAGCCCAAACCCAGGGACCATGGCGTGGGGGGAACCTGGGGTAGGAGACACACTCCAGTCCCATTATTGCATCCCAGGGAGCAGGAGGTGACACAAACATACCTGTGGTGCTAATTGCTGCCTGTAATCCTAGGATTACGTTTTACTGCTTGTTATATCCCTCTCCAAGCTCTGTTCCTTACCCCAGGCCAAACCAGAGCACAGCAGGCCTTCAGAGCCTCCTAATTAAATGCTACTATTATTTTTTTTATATATATATCACATTTTTTAATGCAATTTCAAACACGTGATACAAAGATACAGCTCAGAGACCCACACCTTTCTGCCTCCCAGCCTCCAGCATGTCCCCTGGGATTAGAGACCGAGTGATGAGCCCGAGGGGATAACCAAGGGGGCTCACACTGCTCCCCTCCCTACCTCCACCAACACTATCACCTGAGGTTGTATAATGAAAGGACCCATTTTGGAGTGCTTGAGCTGCCAGTGCATCTTGAGCTGCCAGGTGCAGAGCACAGCAACCATCAAAGTGCAGACTCCTCCTTGGGTATGGCCATATTTCATCCCTGGATCCGGAGCTGTTTGTTTATGAAATTATCAGGGCTAGACAAATGGCAATTTTTGTTTCAGCAGACATGCTGCACGCCAGGCACCTTACAAGGGATAAATCTCTGACCTTGTAATTGTATTTCTCCTCTTTCCTCCCTCCCTAGCTTCAAATAAATGGATTTAAAGTGGTCCCAGCTCTGTGAAGAGGTGGTGCTGAGAGATGGGAAGGAGGGTCAAAGGGCAGCAGAAGGCTCCCTCAAACAAGCGTCTGGAAGGTCCTGAGAACCAAGAGCTCACCTCATGACAACAGTTGCCTGCCTTGTTGCTTGCTTGGTTTGGCCATGCTAGTAGACTTCTTAAATTATCAAGGTTTTAGAAAGCAGTTCTCTCAAAAAAAAAAAAAAGAAAAGAAAAATCCATACATTGATACCTTTTGCACAGCAGTCAATAAACATGAGCGTCAGTTTTCATCTCAGAAAGGCCATCAGGGTGAGTCCCCGCTCCCTCTTCCTCCACATGACAAAAAAATTATTCGAATTCTTCCCATCTAATAGCCAGCTAGCGATCTCGCACCGCGTTGGCTGAAGAACAGATGCAGCTCTGGCAGGCAGTCAGAAAAACACTAAATGAGCAAGTTTTTTCTTCTGCTTCTCACATCCGCACCATTCCTTGGTGCTTACAAGTGCGTGGTGTAATCATCCTCCGTTTGTTTTTACAGCTTCAGTTCCAGAATAGATGGGAACAGAAGCTACCGTAAACTCTGCTCCTGCTGCTGAGAGCAGCAAGAAAAATGGGGATGAGCAGCGTGCAGGTACTACTCTGGCCCTTTGAACCTCCGCTGTTAAGCACTTCATAACTGAGATACCCCAAAATGCCAAAGGAAAGGTGCCTCTAGATTAACTCTTTACTGCGGAAAATACAGGCATTTGCTATGATCTGAACATCCATGAGCCTGCTTGCCTCTCTGGCGGATTTAGTTCACCAACTAAAATATATTACCCTCCCCGACTTGACATCAGCTGGGGAAAAGGCTGAGTGGAAAACAAGAAATATTTGCCCTCACACAGAGCACTAGATCCCAAAGAGCCCGGGAGAGCTGGAGAGGCTGTCGGACACCAACCCCATTCCTCCTAAACACAGATGATGCGCAGGAGCATAAAGCAAAAGATTTCTAGCATGAAAAGGAAAAGAAAACAATTCTTGCATTGAAAATTGGAAAACTCTTGAAGAAAAAGAAGTATTTTTTTTCTTTTTAGGTGATTTATTTAGTTGTCCTGGTAGCAACCATGTAGTGACTTCACAGTGTTGGAGCATGTTGCTGCACCCCAGGCATGGAAGACACAAGCACAAGCAGAAAGCAGAGGGTCTCCCAACTCTTACCTTTGCACATCGCTGGTTTATGCCCCTCTCCATCTCCCCAGTTACTGTGGACTGGCTCTTTAGGCTAAGTCTCCATCACCAGGCCAAGAGCAATGCAGGGATTTGCTCATCCTCTCACCCCGGCCATGCAACCTGCCCGGCACTGCCACCCTGTCCAGGCAGGCTTGGCACATCAAAAGCGAGCTGTTTGCAAACAAACGCAGCCAATTTCCTCGTCTCCTGGTAATTTATCTGCGAAAGGAAAAGCTAAGCTCAGCCTTGACGTCCTGCTTTTAATTCCGTACTCGGTTTTCCAGCCAGGACTTGAGGAGTTCAATGAGTGAGGCTGAGGTCACACCACAAATCAGGGCTCAGTCAGCCTGAGCACGCCGGAGCCTCCTCCCGGCCAGGGGCTCCTGCAAGTGATTTATTTTTTGCCTGCTGTTTCCTTATTTTTTAGTGCATGTGCTGGAGTTCCTCATTAATTTCAAAGAGCTTATTTGGGGCTCCTTGTCCCCACGCTGGAGGATTAGTCTTGGCCTTACAGGGTGGGCTGGTCCCTGCTGCGCACTGTGCAAAAGGGGCTGGAGGATGCTCAGGCTCTCAGGCAATGGAGGTGTCTTTGCTCTTCCAACTGCCAACCATGAGCATCGAGACACCGAGGAAAGAGCTGTTCTGTTTCCCTTTGCGTTGCCCACAGCAAAAGTCCCCAGTCAATTTTAGTTCATTTGACCCGGCAGCGTGGTCGCACAGCCGAGATCAGTTGCAGTTAAAGAGATCCTGGTGGAGAGGCTCCATTTCTTAACACTTTTCAGTGTTCATCATTCTTAACTCCAGCTTAACAAGGAGTTTTGTGTGTGCAACCTCTGAGACATCCTCCAGACCTGAAGAAGATGGACTGGAAGAAGAGGGTGTCTTGACAAGCAAGACCTGTGCGAAGCAAAGGCCAACATTCAGCCGGGTGTTGGTCCTTACCCAGGGCTGCTCCCTGTGGCTGAACCAGCATTGCAGTGGGATTATTCCCCACATCCACACAAATACCCTAAAGGTGGACTGGGGCAAGCAGAGGGTTGTCTGGATCCCCAGGTAGATGGTGAGGCTGGCCCCCACTGTTGGCAGGGTGGGGGACATAACCTGCGTCCCAGCCGTGGGGCTGACGCCGGCGCTGGACTTTGGCCAGCTACGGGAAGGTGTTTACTGCTGCCATTATAATGGCAGCTAATGAGCTGGCAGCTTCTTACAGCTACCTGGCTGATGGGTGGGGGGACTGAGACCCCCATGGGCAGGGCCTGGGGAGGGTGAAGAGGCAGGTTTGGGGAGGCTGGCAAGGTATCCTCAAGGTGCTGGGGTAGGGACCTGTGCTGCAGTGAGTCTGGGGTGTGCGTGGCAAGGCGGGGGGGAGTTTTCACCTGCTTGTGCAAACTCAGAAAGTGTGGAAAAGCTTGTCTTGGCTCTTGAATGCATCTTTCCTTGCAATATGAGCTCTGGGGTAGCACTGAAGTACCCTGACAACACTGAAATTGCAGAACATGTGCCTTGCTGCATGGACAGAAAGCCCAGTGGTGCAGGTGTCTTAGCAGGGACAGTAGCCTGGGATGTGACCGACAGCATCCCCTGGTCACCAAACCAACAGGGCTCCAGCCCCAAGGACAACCAAGATGTTATAAAACATTTAAAGATTTCTTTTCCCAGTTCTAGGCTTGCGGGAACTGACAGCTGTGTGAACTGCCCCCCTCTTCAGGCAGAAGGGTTTAAGACCTTCCTAGCCCCACTCCCCCAAATCAGAAGATTTTGGGACACTACACTGCTATAAAACACAATTTGCACGGAGCTGGGGCTTCTATTTGCAGTGCCAAACCCTGTGCTCCAGTGAGGAGCCACCAAGAGCCTCCCGGAAGCACTGGTACCAGTGTGTGATGCTCAGCAGTACCAGCACCACTTTATCTGGGGTTACTTTGACCTACAGAGTTCAGGGCTGCAGCCTTTTGTAACTTGATTCTGCAGGCCTATAAATATGACCAGTGAATCCTATAAATATGACCTGTGCAAAACAGTAACAGTAACTGCAGTAACAACGTAGTTAAGTATAATTAATTGATCGAGTCATAGGGACCCCAGGAGGATTCTCTCCCCCTTGCTGGCTGTGAGCACAGTGGGTGAGGAGGAACAGCAGCTTGTTCTTCGCTGATGTGAGAACACACCAAGGATGAACAGAGCTCCGCAGTAGTTCCTAGAGAGGTTCAGGAGGAATTTGCTGTGTCCTTCGGGCTCAGCTCCTGTGTTGCCGTGCGGAGTTTGCTCCATGTCTGTTAGGAACATGGCCCGTGTCTGGTGGCCATTGGAGACTGACGTCTCTCTGCAGCCACCGTGTCCTGCCACGTTATCAGTCAAAGGCTCGTTAGGTGCCTGGGAGCTGCACAAAATGCCCAGCTGGTGCCTCCCTGGCACGACCCATCCATCCCGTGGGTTTTACACTGGGAAGCTGTTTCTTCCCCTTATATAACCTGCATAAGCATAGGTTCCTACACCAGTGATTAGATGACACCAGGAGGGGGACAAAGGTGTTGCAGACAGATGTTTCAAGGCCTCCTTTTTCTGCAAGAAATAAGAGTCTTATAGCCACAGGCAGAGCGAAGCAGCAGAGATACCTCCAGGAGCAGCAGTTTGCCAGCCAGAGTTGTCCCTCTGTTACTTATCTCCCTCTTAATATCCCTGCTTGCCCCCTTCTACTGGATTAGTTTGTGCTAAGGCTATGACAGACTGTAAGCAGATGTCACCCTTCACCTGAGATGGAATGACAGGCCCTAAGACCCCACAGCCCTGTAACACTGACATGGAGCAGCCTGATTTAGGGCACAGGAGATGCCTGTTCTGCTCACGGCTCCCTCCTCCCTTTATAGCTCAGCTTTCTGTCCCTTACTGCCCACCCTTGGCAGCATGACCAGGCAGGACCCAGCAATGGCCACTATTGCCTTGCTGTGACTTCTGCATCAGAGACTCAAACTGGATGAGGAATTGCACTGCACGGCAACTGCAAGGTGTCTGTCTTAAAGAGACTGAGCATCCAGGCTCCGTTCGGAGCTGATGTCAGTGAGGAATCAGGGGAGGGTGTCATCTACTTCTCCAGTGGCTGGAGAAGACCGAGCTGGAGCTTGTCAGCATGGTCCCGTGATGCAGGGTGCTCTCCAGCCTCCTCCAGGCATTGCCCGTTGGCAAGGGGTGCGGGCACAAATGGGAATTAATGGGGACTAGAGGGGCTCAGGGGATTTGTCAGACGTACCTGCATGGATATTTCTCAGTTGCAGCACAAACCATATTTTTCCTTTTTCACTACTGTAGGAAACTTCATCTGGGAGAAAATATCAGAGGATGTTGCCCAGCTGGCTTCGCAGCATGGGGAAACCAGGGGGAAGGATGGGAGGAGCAGGGAGGAGTGGGCAGACCAGAGGAAAACCTCACCTCAGGAAGAAGGATACAAAGGCTGGGGAGAAACTCGCTGCATGCCATTTGCCAGCATCATTGTCGCAGTCCTGGAAACAAGTGCCGGATCCTGGAAATGCTCCTGCAAGAGAGGCTGTACTGTGGATTTTGAGTGTAAGGCAACCCTGAAGAGGCAGTAAATACGTTTGCACCCACACGCACACGCCAACATTCTCACCTCTTCCCACTTTGACACCCAGACCCGGTATACAACCTCTGGGATATATCCTCCCCCATAATCAGAGGCCCCACCTGAGTCCTGTCCAACATGTCATTCCCAAAGTTCACCCTCCCATCAATCTTATTGCCCTCTCTCATCATCCTGACCTGCCCATGTTGGCTCCTGTCCAAGTGTCCAGGGCAAAACATGGCAAACGGGAGGGCATGGGAATGACGGGGCCAATAACAGTAATTTATAGCTCATACTGCAGTGACTCCGAGCTCAAGAGGGTGGCTGTTTAATGAAGTGCAAAGGAATGGGCAGCATGAGATACTGAAGCTGGAAAAAACACCAGCTTAGCACTAAATAATTTCCTTCTGACTAGGCATGTCCTGCAGTCTTTAAATCCTCCTTCCAAAGGATTTAATAACTTCCTCATTCCCCTCTCCAAACCAGACACTCCTGTGTGGAAGGTGGGTCCATCCCTCTGTGTCATCCACAGCAAATGGATAGGACCTGGTCCTAGGGTTAAGTTGGTGGGTCTGTCACACGGCAAGTCAAGGAGGAGCAGAGAGCAATGTCTTAGAAAAGTTACTGCAACAAGACAAGGAGATGGAGACGGGGAGGGCGGCTTGTCTGGCTTCTGAGTTGCTTTGCAAGAAAACTGGGATGGAGATGAGAAGCTGGTGCAATGAAGGCACAGGGGATGCCATAAGCACCTTTGATCCCATTTGGCTTCCAGTTCTGGGAGGCAAATGGTCTGGAAGACACTGACAGAACCCTGCTCTGCTGATCAGCTTGTCCAGATCCTGCCTAGTCTATAAATTAGACTCAATGTCACGGCTGCGGACAGTAGTTTCCAGGCCAACGAGGCAGAGATGACATCCTTATTCCAACCTTTCTTTGTGCCTGCATTGGAAGGAAAGACATGTGAGTGGCTTCATTTCCCACGTGCACAGAACAAGGAGGTTGTGCAATGCCACAGGACTCTGGTGGCCTCAGCAATGTCCCTTAAAAGCCCAAGCAAACAAGAGGCCCTCCAGGGCGATACTGGCAGTGGGCAGAGCTCAACACAGGCAGCTCTGCTTCTGCTGCTCTCTCATTGCTGCTGCCTTGTTTTATGCC
>NW_009725832.1:0-3071 GCF_000703405.1 Apaloderma vittatum | reverse complement strand
GCACAGGGGCGGAGGAGCCTCAATGCCCCGGCCCTAGAAGAGGTCTGTGGCTAGAAAAGCAGATGCTATATCACTCTTTTTGCTGGAGGACGGCTGGGAAGAGGGAGGCCCAGGAAATGAGGGTGTATTTCATGTTGACTTTGCTATTTGGTGCAATGCCAGAGTATTCGGGCAGTGGGGGAGGAGCGGAAGATTATCTTTGCTCCAAAGAAAACTGAGTTGCTCTGCCAGGGAAATCTCCTTTGAGATTTAAAAAACCCGACGGGATGGTCACCCTTGCTGCTCTGGACTGGTGTGGCATGTCCTGCCCT
Organism: Apaloderma vittatum; assembly: GCF_000703405.1. Taxonomy (NCBI): domain Eukaryota; kingdom Metazoa; phylum Chordata; class Aves; order Trogoniformes; family Trogonidae; genus Apaloderma; species Apaloderma vittatum. The sequence goes on along the minus strand of NW_009725832.1, from coordinate 2,760 downwards.
GCAGCAGGTACAGCTCAAATCACCAGCAGCAGGGGGAATTACCATAACCCCAAGGCCATGCCACAGCTAACACCCTCCTGAGCATGTTTTCCCTCCCATAACCGTGATGCAAAGCTGTGTGTGTCCCTCGCTCATCCACTCCCTGCCAGCCCTTTCCCATCCTCCTGGAATGAAAGGCTGAGCTTGAGCCCAGCCAGTACCTGCACTGTTTGCCTGCAGGGAGGGACCCTCATCCTCAGCCCATCCGTATCCCCAACCTCAACCTGAGTTGGGGAGGGAATGGATTCCCCCCTCCCCTCTTTTCTTTGGGCTTGGACAAAACTAGCCCATTTCCCACCACTGCAGCTCTCGCTGTTTGTTTGGCTGACAGTTCCTATGGCGAGATGTAGACCATCTCTCTATCCTATACCATGCTATCACATAGCTTATCCTGCATCCTATTTCTCACTCAATCCTGAGTATTGAGTACCTTGGATGACCAGTTTGCCCAGTGAACACTATACCCAGCCCAAAGGGCAACCAGCACCTGCTCTCTCCCTGGCTCTGCACCCATGGGTGAACAGAGCAGTGAGTTTGCTGGATGAACCTCTACCCCACCTGTGATGAAGTCTACCAGAAGACAGTATCTGTCCTTCAGCTATTTGGCACCAACTACCATCCCATCTCTGTTTTCCAACCTGTCCTCCACAGCGAGGCCCTGCCTGCTCTTGTTACCTTGTAGGGATCATGTCAAAGCTTGGAGCTCTGAATACTCCTCCTCTGGCTGTGTGTTGGAAGTGTCCAGACCCAGGAAGTGCTGGTGGTGCTGTTACCCATGCAAGATGTGTGTTTTTCAGGCCAGATATTCTGTGTCCCAATACAATTCAGTGGAGTCAATGATAAGGGCAGATGCTGAGGAACAGATGAGAGAAGCAGAGTACGGCAGAAAAAAAGACCTTGAAGCCTTTTTAAGAAATAACACTTATTTATTGCCACAGCCCTCAGCGGTGCTGCCTGCCCCATCTCTGAAGTTTGGAAGACCCCACAAGGCTGAGCTTGTCCCTTGCCTGGCAATGCCCTTGCCTCGGGAGCTGCAATTCGGGATGTTTGCCGTGGGCAGCTACAGCGCGGTCCCTGCCCAGCTCCGGCAGCTGGTGCAGGATTGCTGCCATGGGACGTCCTGAGCCACTCCGTGGCCCAAGGCCCTGGCTTTCGTCACCTTGCGCAAACAGTTTGTGCAAGAAACCCTGGGCTCAGCCTCTCCCTGGGGTGGAGCACCACCAGCACACACACACAGAGACATGGTGCCCTTGCCAGCCTTTTCCCAGCTCCCCCTCCCCAAACACGGGCACAATTTGGCTGGCCGTTCCCCGGGATGTCTGCAGACCGAGCTCTGTGCCTGCAGTTGACCCAACGGCTGCACACAGCGCCTGCAGGATCTAGCCAACCTGCTCTTCTTTCGCAGCTTAGGGCACCAGCTTGCAGCACTCGCTGATTTCTCCCCAAATATGTAGGGTCCCTGGAGCCAGTAGGATGTTTGTTCCATCCTCCCTTCACAACACCCAAAAGGACCAGAGGAGCATGATGCCCACGTATGATGTTCCTCTGGAGGTGGGTCCAAAATGGTCCGATGTCAGGACAATCCCCTCTGGCTGGGTAGTCTTGCTGGCAGCAATTTCCTTGCAGACATACAAGCTGTGCAGTTACCTGGCCTCCTGCTTCCCACAAGGTCACTACCTTCAAGTCCTCAACTTACTGAGATCCTGCAAGGATTTTAGTTGTGTTAAGCCACTCTGCGCTTTCCTGGGCCAAGGTTCCAGCAGGTTGCAAATCAGCAGAGCATCACTGCCACTGACTCAGCGGCACTTTGACTCTGCCAAAGAGCAGCCATCCATGAGCTGGCCTCCACCTCTCATCAGGCACTGCTGCATCTGAATAGGAAACACGGGACACGTTACCCTGCCCACCCTGACAGTCTCAGGTCCTTACATTTGGGATGGGCATTGGATGTTCCTGGTGCTCCTTGTGAGGGTGCTGCCCCACAGACATGCTGGAACAGACCAAAATGTGTTTATTATTTTGCCTAAGGGACCTCCAAAAAGCCCGGATGCCAGGATGAGGCACAGGCACCTGCAGCTCCCCTGCAAGGCAGCTGACATCCCTCAGTTAAATCCCCAAAATCTAGATTGTTGGGTATTTTCATCCCTGCACCTACCCCAGCCACTCCTTGGCGGGTGGGCTGGAGCCCAACTAGGGGCCACTATCCATCACCCCCCAGCGCTGCTGGATTTGCACCCACTCTGCAAACGCAGCAGCTGCTGCAAGCGCCATCAGAGATGAGGAAAAATAGCAAAGTAAAGAGGAGGGGGAAAAAAAATTCTCCTCAGAGCAGGCAGGAAAGCCTGAAAAGATCTGCTTGGATCTAGAGGACAAAACCCTGCTTTCCTTGCTCTGCCCCCACTCCTTTCTCCTTTGTCCCACCCCTAAAAAAAAAAAACCAAAACACTGCGATTAAAAACAAGGCTTCCTTGAGCAGCAATGAAATCTCATCTCTTTTTTTTTTTTGGGGGAGGGGTGGGAGTAGGGGGTAGGCTGTGTTACTGGGAAAGGAGAGGGGCTGCCTCCAAGCTCCAACCCACGCCTCCCCTCCGTCCTTGAATTAAAAAACAAGCGGCCCTGGAGGAAGAAGGGGAGAAGGAAAAACATGCCGTTCTTTGCAACCCTACCAGCTCCTGCCCCTCGCATCTCGGCATCGGAGGCCTTGACCCTCTTGGCAGCGCG
>NW_009725831.1:55954-61463 GCF_000703405.1 Apaloderma vittatum | reverse complement strand
CCAGGCCATGAGCAGCCAGTTTTTCCATTAACAATCTATGGGGAAGAGTGTCAAATGAGTGGGATTTCAGAAGACTGATCTAGCTGTCGTATTAATTTCTTCTGGCCCTTCTACCACAATCCTTAGAATCACAGAATCATAGAATGGCTTAGGTTGGAAGGGACCTTAGAGGTCATCTAATCCAACCTCCCTGCCATGGGCAGGATGGGCAGGGATGTCCTTAACAAGACTAGGCTGCTCAAGACCTCCTTGACTCATTTTCCAGTATAGCCTTGTACCTAGGCTACTCTACAAATGCTGACACATTCTATCAGGCAGAGCAGTTTGTAGTCCTTTCATGATTCTGTTATAATATGCTATATGTAATGTTAGGGGGGAAAAAAAGGCATTGTTTTCCAGGACATTTGTTTCTAGGCAAAGCTGAAAGTGCTGCTATTGCTTTTATCTTTGGAAGTACCATTCTGGTCTCAATGACTTTAGGTATTTTTCTTAACTAAGCTCTTGCTCATTCTTAAAAGAATTTCTATTAATGTGCAAAATAAATATGTATCGTATACTTACTGGTGCAATACTGGTGTGTACTTTACTGCAGAGGATATTGTGCAGAATTGCAAAAATTTTATTGCCTTCTATCAAGGTGACAGCTGTATTGTCTGGTGTAGCAAGAAATTTTTTTTTTAGGGCATGAAGATGAGCAAAATATTAGTTACTGTTTTATCTGAGGAGTCAAATTAAAATAGATTTCAGTGCTACCAAGTAAGCTTTTGAACAGACTTGAGATTTCACCTTTCTATAGAGTCCCTAAATATTGCTCTTCTGAATTTCTTCCCTTTTTTTCCCTCAGAATTTTGGATATTTGATTTCATTTTTTGTACATAATGGAAAAGCGAGCTAATTGCTGTGTTTTGTATATGTGTTTTAAACCAAAGTAGAATCTTTATTTCTGATAATTTTACTTCTGACTTGATAAATTCTTTCATCTAAAAGCAGAATGAGCATTACCCTGTTCCCATTTTTCCATATACACAATTTTCAACCCATTTATTTTGATTGATAATAAATAAATAAATAACTGGAATATGTGTTACAAGGGAAAGAACATGGGTAAAGCAGTTAATTAAGGGCATTTCAGTCAACAGATATATCAGATAGAATAAGGAATATAAAGGATGCAAACATGTCAATGAAAAGCTCATGTGCATAGTGAAGTCTATAAAAAATCGTTTTTAAACATTGTGCTTATTCTGAAACCTGGATTTTCCTTCATAGAAGGCCTTTAATCTTATTGCTAAAAGGAAGGAAGATTAGCTTTTTATATTAAATAATTCCCTGGCTTCATTTCTGATGGGTTTTGTACCATGGAAATGCTGGTTTTCTGGGATAGTTTGTCAAATTATTTTGGGGATTTGGTCCACTCCTACCCTTTGGAGTGTAATGGGCATTTTACATTTTGAGTAGAACTAGTAGAAAACTACTGACTTTTGAAAGTCATCATATGCAATGACAAGAAGAGATAGCAGGGGAGTGAAAAGGAACTTAATTATTGCTGCTTATTCAATTTTCAGTTCCCAATGATGACCCACCGAGAATACTCTCAGGTATTTGGTGGTCAGACCATTAACCTACGTGTGTGAGCCAGCACATCTTACAGTTCTCATTTCCTAAACTGAAGAAGAGGAAAAGAAAATAGAAGTCCTTGACCCCCTTGCTTCCCCTTCCCACTTCCTGAGATTGCAGTCAACTCGATTGCAATCAACTCTTGCCAGATGTGTATCAAGTCAGAAGGTAGTGAGAAGTATATGGTTAGCATTTATATCAAAAAGGTAGAACACTGAGATTGGTACCAATCAATTGCAAAGCTAGCAATGGTGGAATAAACAGAAAGAATTTCATAAAGGTACTAAATATACCTGTGGGTCTTAAAATGGAGTTTTTAGGGCATTGTCAGCTGGTTGAGGGCAGGTGCTTCTCTCCTGGTGGATAGTAAGAAATTGAAATTAATAATGATTCAGCCAATTGCAAAAGGTCTTTTTGTCATGCGTTTTGGGCTTCAAAACCAGAAGTTAACTTTGGTAAAAAAAAAACATAGAAAGCAGCAACTTTAGGTTTTATTATTTAGTAACATAGAACCACATCTCATATTTATACTCCAGAATTGAAGCAACTTTCTGATTATGTTTTTGCCACTATGTTTCTTCTATTACAGACACCAAAGAATAGCTGTTTGAAATTATAGGGGTATCCAAGGAGAAAAAAAGAAAGGTTTTAACCTTCAGATGGGCTTAGGCCACCTATTTTCTTTCAACAAATTTCAGTTTTATAGTTTATGAATACATATTGTCAACAAGATTTTAAGTAATCATAAGATCTGAGACCATAATATGTGCATGTAGAATTCCTACTAGATGAGCTCTGTTCCTAAATAGTTTGCTGCATTTTAAACAATAATTAAAACAATTCTTTCGAATACGTCACCCTTTGTCCTAGGTAGTTAAATCTCTTCTTATATTGGTTTAGTTAATGGATATTGTGAGATTTCCTGGACAGGCTGCTCTTTGCTTTTTGTGATTCTAGATGTGATCAGTTAAAGTGCCAATTAAAGAGTGGTATCCCTACAGTTTAAAGCAGTGTGAACTGCTTGGTATATCTCAAATTCAGAAATCTTGAATATTCTTCTTCCTGATTCAGGACAATGATACTGTTAGCTTTGATTTGTGCAGGAGAAAATTGCTTTCATACTTTTCGTAACTGTTTACATTCAAGGATATGGGACTAATGTGTATTTCATATGTAAATTATAAATGACACGAGGGATATATGCCAACTCAGCATTGGTGATTTTCTGTATCAAATAACAATTGTAATTGTGAGGTCCCAAGGTACACCACCACTTGGTAGTAATGCTTGGCTAGACTCATTTTCATAGTGAACAATCTAGACAGATATTTTCCATAAGTGATTTAGTACCAAGATGGTCATGTTAATAGATGGGCTGTTTGTGTCTGCTTACTCTTTGGGTCAGAACCAGGCCTCTCAGGCATAAGCAGCAGAACAGATTGCTTTCTGCTCTTCTATAACCAGCATAATTAAAGTCGATTTCTTTAAATGACAGAGAGCATTTGGATCCCGAAGGGAAAGGTTCAGTAATATCTCCAGTGCAAAACCAGTGAAATTCTGGTTAGCAAAATCGTTGGATATTAATTGCTACCAGTATTCTCAGTGCTATCATTGTTTCCAGAGTAAGCTTGATTTACAGAAATAGTAGTAGTAATAACAAACACTTTGATTCATAATTCACTTAGATTTTTATGTAGTTATAGAAATGGCTTGTGGTACCCATTTTGATGCAGTTTTCCATATTTTAACCTGTGATATACCTACTTGTGCAGCATTATAAACATCTGTTAGCTTATACAACTTCTTTATAGCAGTATCCATTGCTGAGCATTTCACAGTGCTTCTGGATTATTTTCGTCCATCTCTGTACAGAGAAATTAAAGATATTCTTTTTCTTTATTGCCCATTTCTTAAGCTAAATTTTCCTAAATTAAGCCCAATTATTATTAGTTTCTTTCCTAAATTCATGCAGAAACCACTTTTCATATGAACTTGAGAGTGCATGTATACCTGATTTTGCTTTTCTCTTTTAGCTAAAATCTCAGTTTTTAAAAACTGGTTTTTATTGCTCTTTACTGTACTTTTTCTAGCTTGTGTGTTGTACCTTTCAGCTAACTGAGCTGAATCCTTACAGTTCCTTGCCATGTCTTAAATACGAGATTCCTTTCTAGTACATTGCAGAATGATATTTACCTTTTTCAGAGGGGCATCATATTGTTTGTATTTAATTTGTGGAGGCCCAGTATCACTTCCGGGTTATTTCTGCATTATTTTTTCTTCACAGGTTGTTTTTTTTTTAATTTCATGTTTAATGTCTTCTTGCTATGTGTTGTGTTTCGAGCTTCTGCATTTACTTCACCTTCACTGATTTTAGAGTATTTGTGCAAAGCGTGAAAGTGGCCAAGCGCTCAAACAAGTTCCCCTGACAACTCCAGTCAAGGCAAAATGGTGCCAGGGTCCATCCAGGGAGTCCAGTTTGGAACCACCAGGAGATGAGGCTGAAGACATGGCTGCAGCCTGAGTCCAAGGAATCCCTCCAGAAGGTAGAGGACAGGTACAGCTGCAGCATAGCCCAGGGGAGGTACAGATGGCCACACTGGAGCTTGTCTGGAGCTCCTGGGCTGTAGGTAGGGGCTGTGGGTGGAGATCCCAGGTGAGGCTGCTCAGGGCCATTAAGGCTGGATGGTGCTGGCTGCCCATCCTGAGCTGGGGGGTTCTGTGAGGCTTGTAAGCATGTTCTCTCTTCTGTCTTCAGAGTCTGCTGCTGAAGATGTTGAAGAGCTTAGCAACCAGGACATGCAATTACAGAAAGCTACCAACCTTCCCAAGTACTTTTAACTACTTTTTTCCTCCTCCATCTACTGTTTTTATCTGGAGCGTATTTTTCAACATTTTCTCTAAAATTCTGCACAGCTGCTTGAAGTGTATATGAAGGATAAAAACTGTAATATGAGATTCATTACAGTGACATATTTCCCTTAGCTGATATTCATGGCTCTTATAATGCCATGCTTACTATAGAAGGGTTAAAGTAGAGTTATATAGTTGAATTTGTTCTGTATTTTAGGATGCTAAGCTTCAATAGATATATTTTATCTTGATATCCTATATTGACAGAAAATGACTGAAGCAGCAGAATAGAAAGGTTTCTAGTTACTTACAGCTAAGATAAAATCAAAATAATTATTTGTGAACACAGAGCCTTCTTTTTACCTTGGCTATATTTTTTTTTTCTGCTTGACTATTTTCACCCAAAATTTGAAATCGGTGTTACAGAAGAACGTCAGTGGATTATTTAGAGATCTGCTAATCTGGTACATAGAAACCTATTTTCAGATATGTTAAGTAAACAAATAAGCCTCTCTCTCTGATAAAAACTTTAGTTTCCTATGCCTTCCCTTAACAGCCATGAAAGACTTTCACTCTTTTTAGAATTAGGAAACTAGTTGCTGCCTGTGCTGATTACAGATTGAAAACTCTTTTCTAGGTGACGGCAAAATAGGTGAAGATTTATACAGGGAGATCATAGAATCCTAGAATTGAATCATAGAATCATAGAATTGTCAGGGTTGGAAGGGACCTTAAAGATCATCTGGTTCCAACCCCCCCGGCATGGGCAGGGACATCCCCCACTAGATCAGGCTGCTCAGAGCCCCATCCAGCCTGGCCTTACAAACTTGCAGGGATGGGGCTTCCACCACCTCTCTGGGCAACCTGTTCCAGTGTCTCACCACCCTCTTGGTGAAGAACTTCTTCCTAACATCCAATCTGAACCAATTCATCTCTAGTTTTAATCCATTCCCCCTAGTCCTATCACTACCTGACATCCTAAAAAGCCCCTCACCAGATGTCTTGTAGCCCCCTTGAGATACTGGAAGGCCACAATAAGGTC
>NW_009725831.1:18465-55923 GCF_000703405.1 Apaloderma vittatum | reverse complement strand
CTTCTTTTCTGAAGAGTGAACAGCCCCAACTCTCTCAGTCTGTCTTCATAGGAGAGGTGTTCCAGCCCTCTAATCCTCGTGGCCCTTCTCTGGACACACTCCAGCAAGTCCATATCTTTCTTCTGCTGTGGACTCCAGAACTGGACGAGGAACTCCAGATGAGGTCTCGTGAGAGTGGAGTAGAGGGGAAGAATCACCTTCCTCGACCTGCTGGCCACGCACCTCTTGATGCAGCCCAGGACACGATTGGCTTTCTGGGCTGCAAGTGCACACTGATGGCTCATGTTGAGCTTCTCATCCACCAGCACCCCCAAGTTCTTTTCTTCAGAGCTGCTCACAAGCCAATCACTGCCCAGCCTATATTGGTGCTTGAGGTTGCCCCAACCCAGATGGAGTGCCTTGCACTTGGTGTTGCTGAACTTTATGAGACTGGCCTGGACCCACCTCTCCAGCCTGTCAAGGTCCCTCTGGATGGCATCCCTACCCTCCAGCGTGTCAGCCGCCCCACACAGCTTGATGTTGTTGGCAAACTTGCTGAGGGTGCACTCAATGCCACTGTCCATGTCGCAGACGAAGATGTTAAACAAGACTGGTCCCAGTACTGATCCTTGAAGGACTCCACTTGTAACTGGCTTCCACTTGGACATGGACCCATTGATAGTCACTCTTTGGGTGCCGTCATCAAGCCAGTTCTTTATCCACTGAATTGTCCATCCATCAACCCCATATTTTATCAGCTCCAAATGGTTCCATGGGATGATTCTTGGAGAACATTTGACTTGTATTCTTCAGTTGGCCAGATACTTCTTCATTTTGAAGAGTTATATTTATTCTTCTGGCATAATTTTTTACCCTATTAAGAGAAATTTTGGGGACATACGTTTTCTGCAGCTAAATGGGATGGACATTACTGCTGCTTATTATAGCCTGACAAATTTATGCAGAAGGTACTGGTGCTCTTTGCTTCTCTTAGTATGCAGTAATCTACGCATCTCACCTGCTTCATCAGGAAGTGGCTACCATCTGCTCACAATCAAACTTGAGTTTCCCTATATTTCTGGTAAGAACAGCCTTACTAGATGAAGTGAGGCTTTCATCTAGCACAATATCATCTCTGATAATTACCAGGAGCCAGTGTCAAGAAATACGATGCTTCTGTGATATACTTTTCTAGGTTCCAGTTATTTATGGTTTTTGGACTACCTAAGCTGAACACAAGAGTTTCATCTGGGTTATTATGTTTAGTGTTCACAAAGGGTGTACACAAGTAGTGTATAGAGAAAGTACTTTTTCATGCTTTGAAATTTGCTTTTTGATAATTTTCCGAGTGTTTTCTCCTTCTTATATTTTGAGAAATAATGAATCCTCATTCTGTAAACCATTTGTGATTTTATAGATATGTATTTCATTTGTCTTAGTCATCTATTTCAAAATAGGAAAAGTTTTTTTTGATCTCTTTTCATTTGTATCTTTGCTTATTCTACTCACTTTGAGATCTCATCTAGGCAATCAGTAGTTTGAGCGCAGCCCTGCAGAGAAGGACTTGAGAGTGTCGGTGGATGAAAAACTGAGCATGACCCAGCAATGTACGCTCGCAGCCCAGAGAGGCAATCGCATCCTGAACTGCATCAAAAGCAGCATGGCCAGCAGGTCGAGGGAGGTGATTCTCCTCCTCTACTTGCTCTCATGAGACTCCGCCTATGTTCAGCTCTTCGGCCCCCCAATATAAGGAAGACACCAACTTGGTGGAGCATGTCCAGAGGGTCATGAAGATGATTGGGCGGTTGAACCACCACCTCTGTGAGGATAGGCTTGAGAGAGTTGGAGTTGTTAAGCCTGGAGAAGAGAAGGCTCTGGGAAGACCTTATAGTGGCCTTCCAGTACTTAAAGGGGGCTACAGGAAAGAAGGGGAGGGACACTTTGTTAAGGAGTGTAGTGATAGGATGAGAGGTAACAGGTTCAAGCTGAAGGAGGGTGGATTTAGATTAGATATTAGGAAGAAAGTCTTTTCTATGAAGGTGGTGAGACACTAGAACAGGCTTCCCAGAGAAACTGTGGATGTCCTATCCCTGGAAGTGTTCAAGGCCAGGCTGGATGGGGCTTTGAGCAACCCAGTCTAGTGGGAGGTGTCTCTGCCCGTGCCAGGGCGGTTGGAACTAGATGATTTTTAAGATGCTTTCCAACCCAAACCGTTCAATGATTCTGCGATTAGAGAAGGTAACCAGATACAGAAATTGTGCAAAATTTTGATATGCAAGGGATGACATTTTTAATGAATGATGTTTTCTTTATAGTCTTCAGTTCTTCTAATAATAATTCCTGTGTACATATTGTCTTTTTAACTGCCTCTGAGCTTTCAGATTATTTTTAGGAGGAACGAAGCAGCTTTAACAGCTTCTTTCTTGAGTGATAACAGCTGATTTTGGATTTATTACTGTCTACCTATAGTCAGTATTGGTTTTCTCCAGGTGTTAGGTGTGTACTTCTTGATTTGACTTTTTGATCATCCATTTGGTTCAGTATATGCAATATTTCTAGATGTTGCTGACTTAAAGAAATGCAGTAGAATAATGAAGTATGATTTTTTTTTTCAAAAAAACCTCCAATCTTTTCCAATATATCAAACTCATGTTTTCATTTCTGTTAATTTGTTCTGTACAGAAAAAGGCTACTAGTCTGTAGATCTTGGAAGCCTCCTTACAGCCTTTTAAGGAGATTGATGTAACTTTATGATTTTATTCCTCATTTACTGAGGCTGATTTAAGCAATTAATAAGTCAGTAGTTTTATTTTTCAGTTAATCCAGAACTCTTGACTTATGTGTAGCCACGTTTCAGTTAGAAACTAGTCTCAGAAAATCATTCCTAATATAGAATGGTAACACCTCTTTCATAGAGAACAGCTGTGAAATATTTTCTTTGCAATTTCAATTGTGATTCTGTCTTTCCTGAATGCTACGTAGAATCGTAGAAGCATTGGTTGGTCATCTGCTCCAGCTCAAAATAGAATTGTTGACAGCACTAGATCCAGTCCGTCATGGTTTTGTCTGGATGAGTCCTGATACCTCTGAGGATGGAGATTCCACATCCCTTCTGGGCAACCTGTTACTGATGCTGCGCTTCCCTCTTTGTGAAGAGTTTTGATGTCCAATCTGAATCTGCTAGTCATACCACTTAATTATTTATTGCCCTCAGTGATTATCTGGGAGTCTTTCTTTGTTTCTGACATTTTTTTTTCCTTAATGGCTTAAGCATGTTGCTCGTTAAAAACTGATTTTTATATTGCCTTATTTTATTTTTAAAATTTGGTGATGGTTACCCACTCATTTAACTTCCTTATTTCAATCTGATTTCCACTTTTTGAAGGTGACTTTTTGCATGTAATGCTTTCCTTCATGTGGTAGTTTTCTTTTACAATTATGTATTAAAATGTATCTTTTACAGTTGTGTATTAAACTAGTTGTTTTTTTTTTCATGTAGGATTAAGCTTTTCACATGAGTTCTCTGATGAATGTCTGTGATAAATGACTGGATCTATTATAAAATACATATCTAGATTAAGTCCAGTTTAAGAGGGAATAACTTGAAAATCCTTAATGCTGTTTTCTGCTTCTGTGTTCTTCTAACTCCTACCTTTATGTACTTGCTGTTGTCTTGCCTCTTGTTTTTAAAATATTGTTCTCTTGCCTTTTTATTATCGTCATCTTCCTGAAAAATGTGGCTGATATATATCGGTAATAGATCTCTATCACAGAAGCATATTGAAGAGGTTTCATTGGTTTCATTGGACTTAGAGAACCCTTTTATGATGAAGGAGTAGGAATGCATGCTCTAACTTCCATTCAATATTTTCTGCACTGAGAATTAACTATTAGGTGTTGAAATACTCTATCTTATATTAATAAAGCTGAGAATTGTAGATAGGAGGGTGTGATAATAACATTTAAGTGGAACTTCTGAGTAGCTTTGTCTATGCCACAGGACTTACTTGTTATTTCAGCTTCTCTTGCCTCGTAGGGTTAAGATGAAAAAGACAACTGTTAATAGAAAATTTTGTTCTGGTAGCCAATTAAAAGCAAAGCACCTTGAACTATAGGTATTGAATAATAACACAAGGAAAATTACTTATAGAGTTTGTTTGCTGCCATATTTGCATTCCTCAGAGCACTTGAGTTAGGAAAAATTTGATTTGTTCCTTGATTATGAATCCTAAGCCTTCTGCCAATTCACATCTTCTGCATCTCGCTGTTGTTTTGACTCTCTGTTCTCATATACGCTCTGTACTGACTGGTGTTTTCCATTTGTTTCTGCATCTCTGTGCCATTGCCCTTTCTCTGTGGTCAGTGTTCCCACCCTATTAGGGAAGTAATGAATATAGAGATTTTTTTATCTGGCTTTTAGAGCTTTGAAATTGAGATAGCTTTCCATGAGCACTTTAATCTTGCACAAGATGTGAGACAAATACTCCCAGATCATTGCCTGGGCATAACAAAAGATGTCTCAGCTCCTTCCAAATAGCTCTGCCACCCATTTAGGGAGTAGGAGAGGACCTTTATATCCCACCACTGAAGTGGAGTGCTTGAATCCCAGCTGAACCAGGAAAAGAGGGAGAGAATTTCAGACACCGAGGTTTTGGGTCACATCTTTCTGTAAAGGAAGAGAAAAGTTACCTCGGTTGAGTAATCAGAAAGGAAATCTTTTGACTTTGCTTCATTCTTATTTAACTAACATTTTCACTAAAATAAATAAGCATATGATCTGAACAAAAAAATTACAAAACTGAACATTTGAAAATTATAATTTTTTTTATAACTGTGATTCGAAAAAATACTCTTTGTTTTAGTAGAAGTCACCATTTATGCAATGCAATTTTGTGATTATTCTTTGAAGTTTTTTTCTGTCCAGATGGTAAATATTGCCACATTGTTTACACAATTCTTTTCTGCCTTCTACTTTGAAAGAACAGAACGTTTAAACTCTATTTAAAATTTGAATAGTTACAGTCCACTGAAAATTTCTTTTTTTCTCTCAACAAATTAAAGTATGTGTTACATAGGCTTTTTTTTTTTCCTGTTCCATTTAAAGTTTTCTCCTCCCCAACTCCTACTCCGATTCTTGTTGCTCATGAATGTATAATCTAAAAATAGATATGTTCATCATTCCATAATATTTTGTATCTTTCTAGATTGGAGGCCAGTGTAATTGTAAGAGACATGTGTCTGGCAGACAATGCAATCAGTGCCAGGAAGGATTCTACAATCTACAACAGGCAAACCCTGATGGCTGCAGTCCCTGTAACTGTAATACCTCTGGGACAGTCAATGGAGATATTACCTGTCACCAAAATTCAGGCCAGTGCAAGTGCAAAGCAAATGTTATTGGTATGTGTAATGCAAGAGTTCGGAGCCATTTTTCTTGTTTTCTCTGGAAATAAAACACGCTCGGTTTCTAAATGAAAAGTACAGTAAACTTCTTTGCTGAGGGCAGATTATAAAAATGAATGAAATTAACTGTTGAAGAATTATTAATTTAATAATTTTATCAAACTACAGCTTGAAGCTTAGTTTAATCAACCCTTTAGAAGTTTCTTTATGCAATAGCTACATTAGCTTACATAGCTCCATCCTAATAAGTCACAGAAATAATGTAATTTGCTTACTGCATAGATGTTTCTTTTAGGAAATTAACACTTTTTCAAAATGTTTTATACTTAATGAGTTCTAAGCAAATCGCTTCCATGCTAGTTTTCTTAATAGACCAAAATAAATGGATTTTTTTCTCCAAATATTCTGTGCTACAGGGTCCTTTATGATAAATCTGTCCATTTTTTTCTATTATATTTCTTTGAACTGTTCCTATGAAATGCAAAATAAGTCAACATAATTCCACAGATCATGTACATAGCGAGGGTTAGTTATCAAGGGCCACATAATTTTAATTTTGTAATTCAATGCCAAGCTGATTATAATAAACTGCTACCTTCTGTGTTATTTATCATTTTTTTTACAAGACGTGCTTTTTTGTTTGTTACTCCCACAGGTATTTTTCAGAAATTAGATTTGATTATAGCAATTTATTACTTCCAGCATATTTGAGGGGAGCCACAGCCACATAAGGACAAAATTTATCAAGTGCCCAAAATACACAGTATATATAATACACTTTGAAATGTTGATGTATGGGAATATTATGCAAGGAGAATTTCCTGATAAAGTGAGCCTTGCATGGTAACTGTACATGTCTCAGGCTGTACATATATCTCAAGGAAAAAAAAAAAAAAGAGGGATCCTTTTCTACTTTGTTATTAACACAATTAGTAATCTATTTTTTTTGTTAGCTAGCCATGGTTGTAGGTTGTATTAATGTTCCAGTATATGTTAATTTATAACTCACTGACTTTTGAATGTTGATTTATTTGTAATGTGAATCTTTGTTGCTTCCTTCTACAAATTCCCAAAAGCAAATACAAAATAACAACAAATAATGAAAATAACTCTAAACAGATACAAGCCTGAACACTTTCTGTCCTCTTTCCTGTGGAATGCTAAGTACCTATGTTTTCCATTTGATGAAAAGGGTTGCTAAGACTAAAAATAACCTCTGTGCATCTTAAAGCCACTCTTTACATTTGATAAAAAGGACTTCAGAGCATTTATAATTATATATTGTTACCTACATTTTTGCGTCTGTGAAAATCTTTCTTAACTCAGTGGGAGTTTGGTGTACAAGGAATGTGCAGACTGGTTCTCACGTATTTGATTGCCTAAGTATTATTGTAAATATTTTCTCCCTGTGAGGAAAACAAGAATTTCTTTTTCCCACTGACACAGTAAGACAAAAACCCGTGCAAACCTATGCTTTCTGCAAATTTATCTGCAGCTATGGTGGGGGGCTGTAGTTGTGCGAGTGTTGTTTGCAGGATAAAGACCTAATACTTTCTAGATCAGATGCTCTTTTTTGTTTTCCAAACCAATTGTAAATAAGCTGCTGCATATTGGAACGTGTGCAGCAAACTTTAACAAAGAGCTTTCCTCTTTGGATTTCTAAATTGGTTTTTAGAGCAATCTCTCTGTTGACATTTTATCTATTTAAGCAAACACGATAACAGAAGAATGCCGCTACGGACTGCTGTGTTATGAAACATGAACTGTTAGAGTTAACACAACTGTTAAATCTTACTAATGATTCTATCGCCAGTAAAATACATTAGCACCAATAATTTTATTAAAGTAGGTCATTCATCTAGAATAAAAAGGTAGAAGAATGTGAATTAAATGCCAAGCGTGCTAACTCCCCTGTACTTGTTAACATTGAATGTGATGCCCTGTAGGCCTTCCTCAGTATCGTTAGGAATAGATTACCTGTCAGGAATATGTATGGCATATTCAAATAAGCACTGCACATATTTTTAAAACTGATATGATATGAATCCATGTAGACCAATTTTAATAGTTCAAAATGAGTCATAATTCTTGTTAACAATACAGTTATTTTTAAAATTTGCAGCAATAGTGGTCCTTTTTTATTTTCCTTATTGAAATTAAATGATATGCCTTAGGTGAGTCATTCATCACTGTTAAAGGAACTTGCCTTCTGTTGGAGTTTTTTGGGTTTTTATCCATATGTATAATGCATTTCCTACAGTTTTTTTGTTTTATATTTCTACATGTATGTTGCTAGATGTATTTTTAGGTGTTTTTAGAAAATGATTACAGTATTTTCCTAGAGCATTGTATTTATATTTTTCTGTATGCAACAATTAAGTTATGGCTTCATAGTGAAGGATTTTCCCATTGCAAGGGAAAATATATAACTGTGAATTTGCATATTTCATATAATAATCTAGTTTGCTTTCTTGTAATGTGCATTTTATAAGCTAAAATACAAATGCCATCCCTTGAGGCAGGGATAAAGCAAGCACTGACTTTGAAAACAAAGCTAATAAAACTACAGGATGAAAAAAACAACTTAGATTTTAATGTACTGCAGAAGTTAAGTAAATCATACATTTAGATAAAAACATTTCATTTTGCACTATGGAAAGCATTTTCTGCCGTCAGAAAGGGCTAACAATAAAAACCAACATAAATGTAATCAGTATAAAAC
Organism: Apaloderma vittatum; assembly: GCF_000703405.1. NCBI lineage: Eukaryota > Metazoa > Chordata > Aves > Trogoniformes > Trogonidae > Apaloderma > Apaloderma vittatum. The sequence continues at coordinate 47,819 of NW_009725831.1, read as the reverse complement.
TGAACTACAGCGTTAAGTGGACCGTTCATCGTAATTAGTCTAACTTGTGTTGTCCTAGAGTATATTTAATGTTTTTGATATAATGTCTGAGTTTGTTATCAGAACAGATTGAGAGCCCAGTGCAATTCCCTGTATATTGCATTTCTAAGATACTGGATGAAGAGTTCATGTAAGCGTTGATTGGGCAACAGGTTCTGTTCTGGGTGACAAAGAGACTAATTCTGGTTTGTTCTAAAAATGTTACAAAGAATTTATTGAAGAAGTATCTTAAGTTGTATTGAGAAGCCAGTAGAAGCACATCACTTCTGAAACAAATTGGAAAAGTAAACAGATTTTTGGGATGCCACTTTTATTCAATTGATTTGTGCAGCCCTGTCATTCCTGTTAATTATGCTGGTGAAGAGTATTATTCCTTTCCTTTCTCTCTCTTTTTTTTCCCCCAAGTGTAAGTATACTTATCCTTTTTAATAGTTGAAATTAATAGTTTTTCAGTTTCTTTATTTTTCATTTTTTTTCATTAATACCTTTGCTCTTTCCAGGTCTTAGGTGTGATACTTGCAATTTTCGATTTAAAGCTCTCAGATATTCTAATGAAGATGGATGTGAGCCTTGTTGGTGCAACAGCCATGGCTCAGTGAACCAATTCTGCAACCCTCTCTCCGGGCAGTGCAATTGTAAAGAACGAGTGAAAGGGCTTCACTGTGACACCTGCATGGACAACTTTTATGGGCTGGATGTAACTGGTTGTAAGGCTTGTGAATGTAACGTCGCAGGGTCATTTTCTGGAACCGTGTGCGATGCGAAGACAGGGCAGTGTGCGTGTAAACCAAATATCGGAGGGAGACAATGCAACGAATGCCTAGATGGCTACCACAAAATACAGGAAAATCATTCCTTTATTTGCCTGCCATGTGACTGTGATAAGGCAGGCACAGTAAATGGCTCTCTGCTTTGTGACAAATCAACAGGGCAGTGTCCTTGCAAAGCTGGTGTAACTGGCCGTCAGTGCAGCCAGTGCGTGCTTCATACGTACAACCTCAGCGTGAGTGACCGCCTCGGCTGCCAGCGTTGCGACTGCGACTCTCTGGGCACATTGGCAGGAACAGTTTGTGACCACGTTTCTGGACAGTGTGTCTGCTTGCCTCAGCGCCAGGGGAGAAGGTGTGATGAGTGTAAAGCAGGTAAGGACATTGTCTTCCAATCTATTCGATGAAGTAGTTTTTGTTTTGTTGGATATAATCTTAGTTCCTACAGGTTTTTAATATGTGTTTAGGCAGCTTCATGTCTCACATTTCTCTGAGTTATGTTATCAGATATTTTTCCAGTTCTTCCTATGTGAGCAAGAAAGAAGTATTAATGTCCTGATTGGCATTAAATATTGATTCTATTGTCAGAGGTTGTATAATTTGTGTTATTACTGTTCTTTCAACATGTCCAAAGTAAGGTTAGGCCTAGTTCCTTGGCATATTGAGAAAATATACAGATCATCACGGCCCGTTCACTGAATGAGAGGTAAACTAGCACAGCTAGATAGCAGAGCAGCTATCCTCGTAAGGGAACATGTGGGTTTGGAACGCAGAGTGGCAGCTCTTCAGGAAGGACACTTCATGCATAAAGCTGTGCATGATGAAAGGCACGGAGATGATTTCTTAAACTTTGGTGAGGCTGGCAACCATGCCATTTAAAAAGCATTTGCTGGCCTTGCTGTCTTGAGGATGTTCTGGCGTTCACAAGGACTGCTTGCAGTTTGGCCCTACAGATGGGTGATACCGCAGTTTCTATGTATCAGTTCCAGATTTTGCACCAAGTTACTATCAACAGAGTTTAAATGTGCATTATAAATGGGAAGCTCTGTAGTTATATTTTAATGTTTTTGGTTTAAAATGTAGGTGGGTAAAGTGAAACTATAGGTAATATTAAACAACCCGTAGGATTAATATTAAACAGATTTGGTTCAAGTTAAATACATATGCAATTTATTAAAGTAGTAGGTCACATTAAAAGGTACATTATTGCTCCATTGGTTTTAATATGCCATTCAATAATTTGAACAGAGGTTAAAAAAACTGCTTAACCTCCATTAAGTATTTTTAAAAATACTTTCATTTAAATTATTTTAGGTACATATACTAATAAATAAGGCAGTGTTCTGTTTTTCTTAGTTCCTTCTCCAGTGCTATTTGACCTGCTAACCCTTTACATCAGCCACTTAATCAGAGATCGGCAGAGGAGTGATGTCAAGTCTTCCTGAGTCAGTGACCGCCCTTGTCCTTGAAAAAGAAAGGCCAGGGTTTATGCAGAACTAAATGGTTTAAAAAGGTTTAATTGATAGTATGAACAGACTGGTTTGGAGAAAAGCTTACATGGCACTTGGATGAATACTTCCACAATAGTTCTTGTTAAAAAAATTTTTAAAATCTTGTTGTAAAAATTTTTAAAATTTTTAAGTAATAAGCACGTGTATGCTGAACGCTGAGCTCTCTTCTGCAGTTGCCAGTGTGTAAATCCTTATTATTGTAAAAGCATTGTATTGCTCTTAGTGCAGTGCAGCATACTGTGGTATTTTCACTGACATTTTAGTGTTGATGCCAGAGTAAACTCATTTAGACATTTAATATGCCTTTGTTAGTATGTTTCAGATAGGAGTTTTCCATAAACCAGGGCTGAGTATAAGCTGCTAGTAATACTGGTATTAATTTGCAGAAATATAGAAGAGTCTAATTGGTTTCTAAACATGTTTCTAAATACATCCAATGGCTTTGTCTTGGGACAAAGATGGATTCTGAGTATGTATGTAGCAAACACAGCCTAATTCAAAGCACACAATTAATTAGTTAAAACTCAGAGTCCTAAAAACTGGCAGCTTGTTGAGGGTTTCTTAGGCTGTTGGGATATTTCATCTTTGTGATCGGTGTTTCTTTGGTGGAATACAGGTCACATTGTTTGCTTGTTTGTTTGTTTTTTAATTCTGTGTAAGTCCGCAGTAGGTAGCGATATTTAAAATAACATCACATTGCACCATATTTTCTATGTGCTTTGAAAAAATTTGAGAGGGTTCCAAAAGTTACCAAAGCCTTAATACAGAAAAAGTTGCCAATGGAGAAAAAAATCAAACTGGATGTTATTTCATCATGAGTTGTTTTTTTCTAAAAATAAATTCTTTCTGGAGCATTTGGCCATGTGTTTCTTCTGTTAGGCTGCATCCATCACCTGATTTCTTCCAGTTTGTTCTCATAAAAGTTACGTTTTAGGTAATTTTCTATACATTAAATTTTTTTTAAGCTGATGATGTATTCAAAGAGAGGAACACTTGATTCTAACATGAAAACAAATGAAAGAGGGGTTTTACCTTGTATGTAAACTTGCTTTTGAGATGTCCTCTGTTGCACTAGTAGAAAACAGGTGTTTCCAGTGCCCAAATAATTGTGAAGTTTGTCCCTGCCTCATTCTGGGACTGTGTTGCCACATTGACTGGAATTTGTGCCATACAAATCCTGTTTGACACAGGTATTGGATCATGTAACAAGAGCTGCAAAGCTGTAGGAAAAAATAAAGCAAAAATCAAAACTACAGACCATATAAAACAGAAGTTCTTTACTCTTTGCCCACAGCTTTTTCGTGGAGCAGTACTCGGTATGGAAAAGATGTAAACCAGCACGGCACTTAGGATTTGTGGTTGGGCACTAATTCTGAGCTTGTGCACATACTACCTGTCGTCCTAGCCAGAAAAATGTTGTGACAATGTTGTCAGTGTTGTTAACTGTGCATTTTGAATCATAAACTCTAGTGAAGAAATGAGCATTACTATCATGGTTGGTAAGCATGAGCTAACACTACAAGTGTTAAGGAATTATTTGAGTGTTCCTTTGCCATGAGCTGTATAGTGGGAGAAATGTAACAGTGTGATTGAAACAGGAAACTGAATAGTTTGCTATGACTTTCATTCTTCCTTTTGAAGAGTGTTTGATTGACAAATGTGATCAGTTATGGTTGAATTGGAAAAAAATCTGACAAAGAATAAGCATAATACTAGTTATATACATAGATCTTGTAGAGATTTGCAGTGGCTGTCTTAAAATTGGAAATTGGCTCTATTATACAGCAGTGGATCCTTCATAAAGCAACTTTTATGAGCCCTTCTAACCTTGCTGTAAATTAAGCTTGCATTAAGTTGTTTCTTACTCTTTCCTGCCATATTCTAGGTGATAGAAGTAAATAATAATGGTTATGACAAACAGCATGAATTTGTAATCTAGTGTCTCTTCTCTTTTTGTCTACATTTAGTCATGTTAATTTACTTATAAATTAGTAGGGAGAATGAATTTCTCCCATTTTCCTATCCCACATTTCTACTTTTAAAAAAAAAAATTCTGAAAAAAACCCCAACCTTTTGGTAGTGTCTAGAATCATAGTTTTAGAGCATTTTTAAAAGATTACTATAAAAAATATCTTACCAAATCCTTTGCTGCTCTGCAGTGATTTAGATGGTATGAAATTAAGAGAGCCAGAGTGTTTAACATTCAGGTATAAGTTCTTTATAATTATGAATTTCACTGCTATGACAAAAGCAATATATGCTGTAGTGATCAATCTTGTTCAGTTAAAATGAGTTTATTTTCTAGAGATGTGCTTATTTACACAATACAGCCTTTTCTCAGACATTAGTTTCATGCAAAATTTCAGATCAGCAAGGATCTCTTTCAGCCTGAGCGCCTATCATTTACTGCAACTATAAACTGGGGCCCGAAGAAGTGCTTTGACCTTCGGCAGGAGTCCAGGCTTAAACTTGTTTCCTACCTTTCGTTCTTTGAGTGGAGTCATTCATTACGCTCCGGAGTGACATTGCTGGGAAATGGTCTCCTCTATTTATGCCCAGGATGGGCGCTGCACTGCGCAGACGACTGCCGTATCAGATAATACATGCTGCCTCACTAATAACTTCCAGCTATTCGGTCTCTGTGGTGGCTCAGTTTGGGGCCTCTCTGGAATAAAGTGCCAACAGCATGTTTTTTTATGATGCGAATGTATGTTAACGGGAGACTTGATATCACTTCACTGTCCACTTGAGATTTATCTCGCTGAGGACCAGAGGCTAAACTTGAACAAAGATTTGAGCAGTAAAATTCTAATGTTTTCAATTTGTTTAGTTCCTCTACTATTTGGATATGAGCTCACAGTGCAACGCTGCTGCAAAGACAGAGAATACCACCCTAGGGGTGTATATATAAAGCTATCTCTTGTAAGACAAAATAAATAATAAGGCCTTGGGTGATACGACATGTTACAATACAATTCTGGGCTCTTTATAATAAAGCAGGACATCAGGAAGTTATTGGACAGTGAAAAAGATGCAGTAACTGAGAACATGACTAAAAAGAAACTTATTGAACTTCATCCAGAGAGAGAGGGAAAGTGAGTGAGTGCAAATACTGCATATCTAAGCAGCGGTTGAAATTCTTCTGTTGAAGTTGTGCAATAATAATTCATAGTAACCAGCAGACTCCTGTCAGTGACCTTATTTGAGAATTGATGTTCAAAGATGAGTACTTGCAACTGAATAGTGCTAGTTAATACTGTGTTACCATCATCATTTCCAGAACTCTTATACAATGCTATGTTTTTAATCAACTGTACCAGTGCAAAACCCAGTTAAATGGCCATTAATAATCAAGTAAAAATAGAAAATAATTTTGGGAAATTATGTGATTGTATTTCTTAATGATATATTGTTACTTGAATTATCTTCTGATCAGACATATAGAAAAGAAATTGGTAAGAATTCAAGAAGTCCATGCACAGCAAAATAGATTATGCAGGTGTCAGAGTATCATTATAAAATGTGTGTAAAAACTATTCTGTTTGGAATTTCAGGCAAAGCTCTGAATAATGGGTGAGTTCTTCAGTGACCAGATTAGAAGTGTATAAACTCTATCTAACTGTATTTATCAGTAATGTGTTAGAGACTTGCATAGATAAAGATTGCTTTTGAGGGCAATAGGGTGAAAGATAATATAGGAGAGACATACCAAATATACTGTGGGGAAGGTGAAGTGAATGCTGGAGTTGATAATTGGAAATAATAAAGGAACAGAAGGATAGGATTCAGAATGAAGGCCTTTTTTCATCAGTTTCTGTAAAAGTGTTTGTGTAGGGTACAAATTTTATGTTGAGGAGGAGTAAAATACAAATTTTGCGTAGACCTGGCAATGCTCATCAAATACAATTTCATCATCATGTTTCAAGGATTAAGGCAACCACTGGTTGAGAAAGGTTAAGAGAATTTCTTAAAATATGTGCAGTTCTTGTTTCCCGGCTGGCCATTGTCAGAGATGAGATGCCAGACTAGAATGGACAAATGTCTGTTCTCACATGTTATTTTTTGTTTCCGCTATTTGTGGTGCATTCATTACTCTCATGTCCTTGGGTCTTTACTTTCCCCACAGACACCTTAATGTAGTCCCTCTGTTTTACATTTGCTCTGTTTAAAATAAAGTCTGAAGAGAGAGAATAAAAAAATCAAACTTGGCAACTGAAGGGCGAATAACAGCTTTGCAAAATGCCAGTGAGAAGGTATAAAAGCTCAGCTCTGCAGGAGGACTATATTGCTTTGAATTGGTGTGTATGTTACCTAAGCTTTGGTTCTGTTATTTTGGCCCCGATTACACACCAGTTAATAGTAATCTTACGGTGTTCACTTTTTGCATATTGCAGATTCTCAAAGCCCATTTCTCTTCCAGGTTTTTATTTTTCTCCATCCAGTGTCACTGGCTGTCTGCCCTGCCTGTGCCACAGAACTGGTTCAGTGAATCAGATCTGTGATAAGCTAACTGGTCAATGCATTTGCAAAGATGCCTCTGTAACAGGACAGACGTGTGAGCGTTGCAAAGATCTTTATTTTGGATTTGACTCTGTCACAGGGAGGTGAGTGTTTCTTTTTTATGGGTCACTTATAACGTCCTAATTATGTTTTTTTCATAGTAGCTCATTCAAAGGTTTAGTGACAATGAAAAGATGTGCTGTAGTGACATTAATCCTTCTTTGAATTCATGTGTCCACTCTGATTTACATGTGGTATGTTACACAACCTTCTGTGCTCTCATGAGCTGAAGGAAATACAAATTTTACCACAGATTTAAGTAGAAACAACATGAAAGCTGAGCATTGGAACAGGCTGCCCAGAGAGGTTGTGGAGTCTCCTTCTCTGGAGACTTTCAAAACCCGCCTGGACGTGTTCCTGTGTCACCTACTCTAGGTGATTCTGCTTTGGCAGAGGGATTGGACTAAATGATCTAGTGAGTGCTTTTGAAGATCTCAGGAAGATATTTTAATGGAGAAAAAAAAGTTGTAAAAAAATTAGAGATATCCCTGTCTTTCCAAATTTATTTCAGCAGCAGAACTAGAAATACAGTACCTTTCCTCTTAAAAATCAGTTTTTCTGAAGCGATGTATTCTTTCTCAGCATTTAGTTATGTGCCACGGGGTAAATTGTTTATCTGATGTAGCCTGGGGCCTCTAGGTATGCTGAAATTATATGGATATATTCCCTGGAATGTAAGGGGGAAAACATATCTACAGGTAGTGCACTGTTATTCCAACTATTGCTCTATCTTTTCCAGGATCATCTTTCTTGCTTAATCCCCACAATCTCAATTTCCTTTTAAATACTGTCCAGAAAGATTGCACAGCTCTAATGCTATCATATTTTCATGCAGACTGATGGTGTTAAATTGTTTTATTATTGTTAGTATTTTTGCCTTTAAAAACAAACAGAGAAAAACACAACAAAACCCAAACCACAGGCAGAAGCAAAATCTGTGCAACTTTCCCCTCCCTGTGCACTTTTCCCCCAGCTTGTGCAGGGTAGACGTGCTTTTAGGCAGTGATTATCAGTGTCATCTTGCATATGTTTGACATTTTTCTGCAGATTTTTCACTTTAATTTTTATGTTACTGTCACTCATTAGGAGGTTTTTAAAATTATTTTTTACTGTTGTGGGTCACAGAGGCATCTGATAATGGCCATAAAGTAATCTCTAGGAATAAGGACTTCCTATTTTCATTTCCTGTCATTTCTAATGATAAGGGATAAAATCTGTGTAATATTAAACTTTCCTTTAAAATGTATTTTCTTTATTATTAATGATATTTTCTTTTTTTTTTTTAAAGTTACTTACAATATATTTCCCTCCCCAAACCCCGTCACTACTTCAGTTTTAGCAGGTGATGGAGAGGTTTTCAGCCTGTGTTAAGCAATAGCTTTCCTGAACTAGATATTTGCCTTCAATTACAAGCATTTTGAGCTGCCTTATGAAATTCAAAAGGTGGAAATGTCTACATCTGTCTAGATCCAGATCTTGCTTTAAAGATAGAAAGTTTTTACAGTTCTGGAATTTGAATCACGGTTGGCTTTAATGCTACTTAATCCTCATGGCAGTACTGAAGACTGCTCTGGTAGTACATTAACATGATTAACTTGTGTTGCATACGCTTGGCTTCCTTTTGGTTATCATCTACTTGGGCAATGTACCTCTTCATCAGGCAGGAACGTTTATCCATTGAAAATGATAATCCATGTCTTTATTTGTTAATCTATTTTAATCCATTTTGGTAACTGTTAATATCTTCTTAAAAAGAGTGATGTATTTTTTCTTTCTCTACAAAGTTGCAAAGTCATCTGAAGCATCCTTGCTTCCTTGCTCCAAGTGTCTTTTAAGGAATCTGTGGTTACTGAATGCAAAGGATATGATCTGTCTGTAGTGGCAAACATGTATCTATCTTGGCACAACAGCAGAAAAGAATGAAAAGTTGTGACACACAGAGACTTGTAGGCTTTAAAATTCTCCTGCTCTGAGGAATATATATGTGAGCTGATTTATTTTGTGATACTTCTGAGATAAAACAAGATCTCTGTATTTTTATTAATGCATTTCACCTTATGAAGCAGGAAAATTTCCTTGGCAATTAAAGAATGAGAAATACTGGTTGTTTACAACATTGTGAACAGATCTGTAGTGGTTGTAATTGGTACATGTTTGAAATGCTTTACCTCTGTATTGTTTACTATAATGAACTGGTCAATGAACATCACAAATTGTTTATCTATATATATATATCTTGACAGATTACTGTTTATGAAATCCATTTAGCAAGTGAGGTTTTCCCATAAGGAAGAAAAATGAAGATTTTAAACAGATTGCTGGAGAGGCTCTAACTGCACCTAGAGAGTCAATGTAATAAAGGTTTCTCTATATTAATATTACAAAACCCATTTATCCTCACAAAATCAATATTGCAATTCATCTTGGCCTGATTTCCCTGTTTTAAAAGTCTGTTTTCGTTGATTTTTTTTATAATTCTCTTTTACAAAACTCAAATATATTTGACCCAGAGTATCTTGAAGAAGTAGCATTTAAGAAGAATGCTGGAAACATTTTGTCCATGATTAAAAGTTCCAAAGAAAGTTATTTTTTAAAAAATCCTTAATTGTCTGAATCCTTAATCCTGACTGAAAAACATAAACTATGCATAACAAGAAAGACAGTTCTGGTGCTCGCCATTTTAAGAAAATGAAGTATGTGATTACACAGATACAACATGTAATCCCATGGAATAGGATATGATGACATGTGTGCTGCTCTTTGCAGGATCTGAAGTCTAATTAATTATAGGTGGAGGTAGGGGAGCCTGCACTTTTCTTAGAAGAAAGTGCAACAAGCAGAGAGAAGCAGCCCCACCTTGCCAGGCACTGAAAACCATTACTGTGACTGTAGGTGTATGTGACTTTGATTGTCTCGTGTGTGAATGATCATGAAAACTGGAATACTCAGGGGGTATTATTCATAAGAGGTGCGGTAATATACAGGAGCAGTTAGAGAACCTTGCCTTTTACTTTTTAATCTATTGAGACACTTGTGTTAACACCCCCACCCCAACTAAATATGTAGTAAGTATCTTCATGTAATGAAGTTACAAAATAGTATGTACTGTCTTACTGAGTAAATAATTCCATCTTCATTTTTTCTTTAACTAAGCTGTTTTTTTCAGTAGTGACATTTAAATAGTCTGAGCAAAACCTCTATTTGAAAGGGGATTTGGATGCACTGTCTGCAGATGAAGAGACTTTAATAGAGTTTGAAAAAATTGCCCTTTTCTCTTGACTATAAAAGAGAGCAAACTACAGCATAGTGGTTTCCAAGAGGGAACGTATTTTATTTATTCCCCAAAGGATATTAGTCCATAAAACAAATTTGCAGCCTATTTTGCAGCTTTAGCTTTTATCAGCCTTTTTAAGGGTGTTGAATGATTACCCAGGAGATCACACAGCACGAGCTGCTGTGGACTAAAGGAACTCTAATACAGAGAGCTCTGTGATGGGCAGAAAATATATGTGAAGAGTTTTCTTAAACTTGTTAAAAATTTGTCACATTTAATGTCTATTTCACTGATTATTGACCTGAATTTTAGCGTCCTAATGTGAAAACAGTTTTCACCCTCCCCCATCTCCCTCGCTTTCAAAAGCCGATACCTAAAACATAACTGAGCTTACTTTTGTTTTGGCGTTCTTACAGAGAGAAAGAGGTAGACCAAGGTGGTGGTGATGGCTAGGTAAAGGGCACAGTAACATGCATAAAGGCAGTGCCACCTGTTTCCTTGGATCTGGTGAAAATGGCCAAGACCAGCCAAATATAAATCAACTCTTCTTGTCTAGTCTTGGGGTTAACAGAACAAAGGGGATGTGGCATGACTGTCCCTCTCTTGGACTTCTCCAAGGTCTTGTTGCTGCTTCATCCACTTGGCACCTGGAGTAATTTAAGAGTCCCTCAAAGCCGATGTTGCTTATGCCTGAGACTCAGAATTTGCCAGCCCAGGGCAAGGGGAGTGAGGTGTAAATTTCCTATTACTTTTTAGCTGCACTGTACACTCCCACATTTCTCCCAGTCCCTGTTTTTCAATTAAAATACAATGACATTAGAATCTAAACTACAGAGTTTGACTTGCCATTGCTGACTTTGTTATGACTAATAGTGGCAGTCTGTATTGCAAAGGGGAGCGTAACAGTATTTGCAGTAAGGAAAAAATTGCCTTGCTTAACTTCTGAGATGTTTAAGTCTTTCAATATTTGCAAAACCTGACATTGGCATCCCTGCTAGAAATAAATGTCAGTGGGGAAATAGTATGGCGAGTGAAAAACAAGTTGATTGCAAGAGGTTTCGCATGCAACAGCCAAAGCATAAATTAATTCTGAAAATACTGATGCTAGAGAGATTTAGAGAGTTGAAATTTGGCATTTGTGTGATGCCAATGTTTTAAATTTTTTAATACTTTTTAATTAAAAATAATTTAATTTATACATTTAATGAAATAATCTTTCTAGTTATTTGCTACTTTGTCCATCAGGCTGTGAAGAAAAGATACTTTCTGTTATATTCATATTTCTGCTAGTTTCCTTTTACTGTTTTAATCTGAGGGTTTCATTCTTGATTTTTGTCTACATTCATCCTCCTTTATTTGCAGCGTGTTATTTTTTTCAACTTCAAGTTGTCGCCCAAAACAGGGAGGTTGGACTAGATGATCTCTAAGGTCCCTTCCAGCCTATGCCATTCTATGATTCTATGATTCTATGATTTACGGACGAGAAATTCTCAATTGATTTATTTTTTTCAACAAAAATCTAGTTTCCTCTGAGTAAGAAGGTTGCATAATTTGTGTACAAACCATATGAAGCCAGTTACACATATATCACCGAACTCTATAGCTCTGCAGAAAGGGTGGTGTGAGTAAGTGTTGCAGGATCAAATGCCTAATGTGGTTATTACCAAACATTATCCAGTTTGTGTATGGATCAATATATATAAAAGCTGTTTAATTCTAAGCAGTTTTTATCGAAATTAGTATATTATTCTAGTATTGCAATGTTAATGTTTATTTTTATAATGGATGCCTTTTTTGTAAGTTACTTTTTTTTAATCAGGCTAATAGTTTTTCTACTGTGTCTCAGGCTGCTGAACTATGATATTTTAATTATGTTACACAAGAATCTTTTCAAAAAAACCCTACTGTGCTTAACCGAAGTGGTAATGTGTTTTGATAACTTTCATGATTTGTTTTTGTTTATAGATGTCAGCATTGTAATTGTCATCCTGCAGGAGCCATTAGTGGGACTTGTCATCTTGTTACTGGACAGTGTGTTTGTAAACAATTTGTAACTGGCTTGAAATGTGACAACTGTGTTCCCGATGCTAGTAATTTGGATGTCCACAACCTATTTGGCTGCAGTAAAAGTAAGTGGATGTTAGGTCTTAAAAGCATGTCTTTCAAATTAATGGGTTTTTTATTGATTTAGTGAGTATTAAATTAGGTCAGCAGTACTAAAAGTGAGTTTGACTTCCCCCTCCCTCCCCTTCCCCATATTTCTGGTCCTTGAAGTTTGGGTGATTTTCACTGTAAGTATCTTAGGAATGTTTTCTAGAGAGATCTCTGGAATGCTTCATGTGATATGCACAGCTTATACTTGCAGTCTAACCCAGGGCACAAGTTACAGCCCATAGTTCCCTTGCACTTCCCACCATCTTCTTTGTAGTGACCAGTGCGGAGTTCATCTTTTAGTCACACAAATGCAATACTATTTGTACAGCTTAGCCCCCTTTCCTGCCATTGACAGGAGGCAGGAGACCTGCTTTCAATAGGTCTGAAGAGCAAAAGGTCTGTTGAAGACCTCTTCCTGGTGATCAGTTCAGAAGCTGCCTCTCAGTGCAATGTACATTTTTTCTCCTGGGGCTTTCTTCCCATCAGTTTGGGGAAATATGTGATGTGGTATAATAGAGCATCATAAATTGGCATGTTTGAGGCAGGGCTAATGTTTTGTTGATGGTCAGATCATAAATTGTAATCAAACACATTGCAGTGGAACATCGGCACTTCTACCCTTGCAGTGAGTCTGGATATGGAGAGAGAGCACAATTTCAGCCTTTTTGTCAGAGTTAGTCAAAATTAAATGTTCAGATTTGTTCACAAGCACACAGTGTCTAAGGTGGCAGAGATTTTAAAGAAGGAAGGGAAAAAATATCTAATAAGAAAAGTAAATTTTTAAGTTGTCTTTAGGTCAGTGTTCAGAAATGGGCTTTGAGGATATTGTGCATGCAATGCTGAACTGTGTTGGAAGGACTTCAGCTAAATCTGAAAAAGTTGTGTTATACTGTTGTGAACACACCTTACTGCCATACACACTTAACAGCCTGGTCTTAGTAGTCATGTAACCAGTGAACAAGGTATTCTGCATATGTTAATTCATTATTTTTGTAAGCAGACCTAATTAATAAAGGCCACAGTGGTCCTACTGTAAGAGTTAACTCAGGTAGCTATGTGTATTGCAACGCAGGGTTAGACATTCCAAAGTAATCTCTGGAGGATATTTGTAGATCCTCCTTCAACAAAATATTTTTTTTGTATTCTGCATAGGTGCATAGGTGTTTTTATGATATTCAGCATTGTGATATGTGCACACTGTAGATTTGCAAGAAGAGAGGTACACACATAAAGAGTTCATTTTCAAGGACAGACAGCTCTCTCTTTAATTCCAGTTTGTATTTCATTGTAAATTGGTTTAAATTCCAAATAATATGCCTTGCAGAATGCATAGTGCTATACACGGGATAGAATAAAGAGACTTTTTTTTTTTTGGATGTTTTTTTTAAATCCTCAAAGTTCAGAAGTTTTTAGATACAGTTTTGTTTTGCTTTTCCCCATACTCTACTGTAGAAAACGTAGTGTCTATTAATTGTGCAGATATTCGATTGGCTTGTTGTTTCTTCAAAAAATGTAGGATGTTTCAACTGAATGTATAATAATAATACATGGCACTTTTATGATGCTGTTCATCTTCAGAGTGCTTTACAAACATAAACCAACCTACTTATTTATGTTGGGATATACATTGGATAAAGGTCAGTGGCAATTCAGCTATAAAATTGATTAATAATATGACATAGATAAATAATATAATAGATTTTAGTTAGGAAAAAATACATCAGCTGTATTCTAAATGATGAGCGGAGTCCTCTTCTGGGTAAAAATGATATAGCAGTTATAGTCTTTTGGATATTCACACCAAAATATTTTAACTTGTTGCACAGATATGGAGCTTTGCCTAGCTTGATATTTATGGTTATTTTCATTGCAGAACAGTGTTTTGTTCACACGTACCATTACTGGTTATAAGTCTTTGCCAAGAGAAGCAAGTGTAAGTTGCAGTCACTGTCCAACTAACATTCTTTAAGGAAAAAACCTATTTTCAATTTTTCTGCCAAACAATATCTTAGATGCTGTATTGGGTTTGCCTGGCCAGATTTCAGTGGCGGGGGGCTGTAGGGGTGGCTTCTGCAAGAAGCTGCTCAAGGTTTCCCCTAAGTCTGATAGAGCCACTGCCAGCCAGCTCCAAAGACAGACCCGCCGCTGGCCAAGGCTGATCCTGTCAGTAATGGTAAGATGGGAACACTTCTGTGAAAATATACATAAGAAACGGGGAAAAAAGAACTGTGCCACACAAAAACTGGCAGAGAGAAAGGGAGGAATGAGAATATGGGAAGACATCAAGGTCAGCAAAGAAGCGGGGTAGGGGGAGGATGTGCTCCAGGCACCAGAGCAGAAAGTCCCCTGGGTTGTGGTGAAGACCATGGTGAGGCAGGCTGTCCGCCTGCGGCCCATGGAGGTGACAGGGTGTAGATGTCCACTTGCAGTCTCTGGAGAATCCCACGCTGGAGCAAGTGGCTGCCTGAAGGGGGCTGTAGTCCCATGCGAAGCCCACGCTGGAGCTACAGCCAGAGCCTGTAGTCCATGGAGAGAGAAACCCACGCTGGAGCAGGGTGGCTGGCACGACTTCTGTGATGCTGCAGGGTACTTGCGCTGGAGCAGTTTCCCCCTGAAGGACTGCACCCCATGGAGAGACTCACATTGGGGCAGTTTGTGATGAACTGTCTCTCGTGAGAGGACTCACATTGTAGAAACGTGGAGGACGCACGTTGTGTGAAGATCATCTCCCATGAGAGCAACCTCACAATGGTGCAGGGGAAGAGTGAGGGTCCTCCCTTAGAGGAAGAAGTAGTGGTGGAGACAACATTGGATGAATTGACTGCAGCCCCATTCCCTGTCCCCCTGTGCTGCTTGGGGGAAAGAGGTGGATAAACTGGGACTGATGTTAAGCCCAGGAGGAAGGAAGGGGTGGATGGAAGGTGTTAATTTTTTTTAAGATCTGTGGGGAAGGTGTTATTTTTTCTTAAGATGTATTTTATTTCTCATTACTCTTCTCTGATTTGTTCTTTAATAAATTTAACTAATTTCCTCAAAATCAAGTCTATTTTGCCGAGGATGGTAGATACAGGTGATCTCCCTGTCCTTGTCTCAAACCATGGGCCCTTTGTTGTATTTTCTTCCCCTGTCTAGCAGAGAAGGGAAGGCGATAGGGCGGCTGAGTGGGCACCTGGCTGCCGGCCAGAGTCAAACCACCACAGACGCTCCATAAAAACTCTGAAATGCAGTACTTTGTGTACACATCTAAACTGCAAAACAGCAAACATGTGGGAGCAATATCTGATAGTGTCAGACAGAATGGGAATGAAAGTTATGTCAGTAAATTGCTACAATTTCTCAGGCCTTGTAAGCATGCATTACATGGAGAGAATTTTTCAAAAATGCTAAAGGGATTTAGGAGCATTTATGTCCTTTCATTCTCAAACTTTACTCCTGTAGACACTTAGCATACATTCACTTCCTCACTCAGATGAACTCCAAAACTCTAGGTGGGCATCAAAACAACCTATGCTTTCTCATGAGAGATGATGTGTGTGTTCTGTTCAATCCAATGTATTCTGGAAATGTTTTGTGCTATTTCTTGCCTGAGAGACTGCAGTAGGAGCAAGGCTTTCCATTATCTTACTCTAAATAAAAAGCTTCAACTTATTTTTTAGATTTGTATTAAAAATCTGCATGTAATGTGATCCACTGATGTTCTGAGTCTCCACATCTATCACTTCTGTGGCTTGAGGTTCTCATGTCATCACTCTTTGCTTCTTGTCTCTTGTTAGCTTGGCTGAACAGATTTTAGTAATTAACTTCTGGTGAATTGTGTATATTAAGCAAATATCCATGTAATGAAGATGGTGATAGTCTATAAACAGAAGATGAAAAAAATTAATAAAAAGCCACATATTTCTAGTGTTGATATTTTCCTATAATGCTTAATCTAAGGGAGAAAATCTTACTGGATGGTTCTGGATCCAGCTCCTAGTAGCTTACTCCAGATACTGACTTCTGTACTGCCCTTGACTATTCTCGTTCCTGGATCAAAATGCTTTCCTCTAAATCCACACTCCTCTGTTTTTCCTTGTTTTTTTGGTAAAAAGGGTAGGGGAATGACACCGTCTGATTTTGAGTCAAGCTGTAGCAGCTATTAGGTGCCAAAACAAACCAGTCTTGTTCTGTACTAATGCACAGTTTGCTGAGAGTTGGAGTAGTATTTCCTTAGTGTATCAAGCTGGCTGGAGATCTCATATCAGGATATGGATTCATGCTCTGACTTGTGAATAATAACATAAATATTGAATCATAGAATCATTTTCGTTGGAAAAGACCTTTAAAATCGCCGAGTTCAACCGTAAAAGTGTATATTTATGTGCATGGGTATATATGTGTGTGTATATCTGTGCATATCAAGTTTAATTTCTGAGTAACAGCCATCGTCTTAGAAAGGACCATGCTCATACAGTTGGATTATGAAAGAGACAGAGGAGGGACTTTGCTCTTTCTGAAAATGTGAGATTTTTTTGTCTTGTAAACTTAAGATTTACTTTTCTCTTTTATTGATACTGGTGCAGTTAGGTAGCACATTTTCCAGTGTTAATGGAGGTGATAGCAGAGTCATATTTAGGTAAATAAGAATCTCAAGCTGATCTCTTAAAATGTTAGAAACCTTATTCTCATTGATTTAAATTTCAGTGAAAACAAATAGAAGTGAATTGCCTTCAAAATAGAAGTGAATAACCTTCAAAATTTTCCCCTCTATGTTTTTTGTCATTTGATCAAGTAGGCTATTATAACACTTTGGTAAAATTTGTAGTTAGTTGGACTTTCCATTTCTGTTCTATTAGAGGAAGTTATGCCCTGCCTATGCTAAAATGGAATGAATCTTCTGAAAAAAAAATTATAATTGAACTATAGACTTCAATAATGTGACCAGACAAATATGTTCCCATTTTATAGATGTCTTGAAATACATTAAAAAAAAATGTTTAGAAATCCATGGTGTACTTTAATTTGGGGGGGAAAGGAGATTACATTTACTTGTTTATTTAACTGTACAGATTTATTTAATGTACTTTGATAAAAAGCTTTGTTGGAGAGCATTTGAATGTATCACTTTAGCCTATTAATGTCTTGCCTGGGTGACTGTTTACTCAACAGTTTTTCTTTGAAGGAAACGTAGGAGTCTCTTTGCATTTCTGTTTAAATTGGTGTGATTATTGATTACCTTACTTTTCACATCCTCTGTTTTTGTGTATGTCTTAGCTCCATTCCAGCAACCTCCTCCTACAGGAGAAGTTCTCAATTCCAGTGTTATCAGTCTTTCGTGGAGTTCCCCTGACTCTCCAAATTCTAACAGGCTTAGGTACCAGCTGTATAGGGATGAGGCTGAAATTTATACCACTGAAGACTACTACCCTTATAGTAAGTATTTATATTAAGATGAAATCAAATATTTTCTGTTTATGAATGTGTGTACGTATCTCTCTATATATATAATATGCATTTTTTCTTAATTATTTCTAGTTTGTCATTCTGTCATTCTCTGTGATTTTGAATACATTCTTCAGTTTCAGTGAATTACTGTTATGTGTTATTAATTTTCCTTGAAAGAAATGAATAGCCCAGTCTGAAATCTAGCAAACTGAATCCCCAAAATGGCTGATAATTTTTGATTTTTTAAGTTGAAAAACTTTAAAACTGATTCCTTGAAAGCATTCCCTACAAATAAACAGAAGCTCCAAAATTGAAAACAGGCAAAATCCTAGATAAAGAATTAGGGTGAATGGAAGAGACCATGATGTGCTTAAACTCCTTTTTTCATCCTCCTGGTTTTAAACTGTTAACAGATCAGGAAGGCTTTTTGTGACCTCTAACTTTTAGCACGTTCTGCTAAGCTATCAGTGTAGCTCCTGATTTGCCTTTAGTGGCACCACTTCTCTCATGTTGAGGTTTGCAAAGGGATCCTCAGAAAGCAGTCCTCAAGGATTTGACACTCACTCCTAGCTGGAAAGGCCATTTTGTGCTGCTGTTGATCTTCTTACCAAAGAAAAGGAGAAGGATTTGGAAACTGGTTTTATGTGTATATGGCACACAAGTGTGGTTTTGGGGTGTGGGTGTTTTTTTTAGGGTTTTCGTATGTTTGGTTTTTTAAAGAGGACAGTTGTGGTTGAGTCTAATTATTGGTATGTACTGTGGAGAAAAAACAAAACAAAACACAAACCCTGTTATTCACTGGAAGCACAGATCCTTTAGAATGCACCTAACACTTTTTTCTCTTCTGGTGCATGCTGCTGTGTTACAGTTTAGTGTTCTGTGGCTTATGCTGTGAATTTGGACATTCCACAGTATATGCCATGAGGAAAAGTATGCAACCCTCCGTAAGCATGGGTTTAAGTAATTGAGAAGAGAGAAGAAACATTACAGAAAAGTTTAATGAGCTAATACAAAATATTTCAATTCCTTAATTTGATTTTGAAGCCTAATTTAAGTAAAAAATATTAATTAATTTCAAAATAAAAGCACAAATTTGTGCATAGTAATGTATTTGAAACTGAGTGCATTATTGCGGATGCTATTTCATGGCTTTGTAGAGAAAAGCTCAGAATGTATTTAGGTGGATAGGAGACACTAGCACGTTTCTGTTTAACAAAACAGTATTTGGTAAAAAAAACAGATTTGGTTTTAGAAGAAACTTTTGACAATTCCTGGCAATCCCCTAAATTAATGCTGTGATATCATCTTCTAGTGTTTGAATATTAAGAATGCATTGTTAATGCTGTCAGAACTTTTGATAGTTTTTTCTCAGTACAGTCTGGAATTTGAAATGCTTATGGAAATGCCTCAAGAGTGCAACTGAATGAGCAATATCTTGTGACTAAATGAGAATTTTATACAAACATTGAACTTCTCAAGGAAAATTAAGAATAATCTTCCGCATCAGCCTGGTGATTTGGCTGTATTGCAGAATGCCCAATTAAAAATGTTTTCCTAACTGCTCTGGGAAACCAGAGGTTCAGAAGGTACTAATCCTTGTCTTGAGGATAAAATGAAATGCTTTTTTAAAATGTGGAAATAAAAGGCAAACAAAAAGTTACTTACAATCCTAATTCCAGATCATGTTGGTTCTGATTTTTTATAGGTGTCGCTAAATATGTGGTGATGTTTACCTGATGAATGTAAAACTTTCTACCTTTTTGCTTTATTCAGTTTTATCTAGCCTATATTCCCATTTAAATAAAACTACCATCTGTTGTTCAGCTGTTCATCAATACTGAATGGTCTCATAATCCCCGTGTGTTGCCTCATCTAGTCGAGAGGTGGCATCCCTGGCGACAGGGAGGCTGGATTAAAATGATCTCTAAGGTCCCTTCCAGCCTAGGCCATTCTATGGTTCTGTGATAATGTTGAGTTGGTGCAGGTTACTTTTGTGGCAGACAATTCCATCAATCTGAGTGATTGGCCTCTTCCAAAAGGAGAAAGTAATATGCTTGCTGTTGACCTTAAACCTGAGGCCCCAGAGCCTGTGTTGGCCCTACAGTCTGGGTCCATTCCAGAGGATGGGTTTCAGGAGTTGGTTGGTTGTTTGTAGATTTTCTTGGTTTTGGAGCAATTCTAGCTTGCTCCTTGGTTCCAGAGCAGATTCTACATAGCTTAATGGTTCCAGGTAATATTCTGGCTCACTTACTGGTTCTCTGGATTGAAGTCTAGCTCACCTGTTGGTTCTAGTTTGCGTTCCAGGTTAGGATGTGGTTCTAAAGCAGGGTTGAGTTCTCAGAGGAGAAGGTCCTAGAATCTAGTCCAAGGGGTACTCCTGTTTTGATATGTCATGAGGATTTTTGGTACTTGCTGCTGCTCATAGCAGTCTCATTGGAGCTTTTTTCTTTTCTTTTTTTTTTTTCTTGCATGATCTTTTGCTTCTGTGTGGGTCTTTTCAGTTGAAGGCCCATATGATATGAATCCTGTCATCCCATAAAGTGCAACTGTTGCTTTTGTATTGTAGTATCAAAGGCTGAATATCTAAATACTCATAATTTTCTGGTCCTCTTCCTTAAGTTGTACTCAGGGCTGTCTTGCCAGTGCAGACACACAGATAGGACTTAGAAATAGCTCTGTCCTGTCCATTTGCTTTGAAAAAGCATGCGTATCTATGCTCTAGCGTGTAATATGTTATTCAGTGTTCACTATTTCTTAAGGCAAAACAATATATGATGGTATGGTTGTACATAAATTCATATTGTGCTGTGATGACTAAGATGTGTAATGGCTTCTGGGATGTACTCACGAGCTATTCATGGTCATGCTGCTAAAAAGCTGCTATAAAGCTGTCTAGAGTAATAGAAAGTAGAGCGTGAGGAAGGTAAATATAGGCTTTGGATATAACTTTTAAATAATTATTTGCACTTCCGTTTCACTTTTCATCCAAGATCAAATGCTTTACCAACCAACTATTAAGCAATATTTTGCAAATGACAAAGTGAAAGCACAGAAGGATAAAATATTTGATCTTGTGCTACGAAGTGAATCAAAAACAAAGGTGTGAAAATGAAAGATTTTTTTTTTCTAAGTAAGATCCACTATTATCCATGCTGATTAACATTTGAAATAATTATTTCCAAGCAAAAGAGGAATAAGAAGATAATTATAATAATCTTATTCATGGTTAAAACAGGAACTAGGAGAAATTCAGTAGAAAAACTATTTCTTTACTGAAGCCAATGCGCAGTGGAAGATAATAAAGGGGGAAGGGGAGGGGGTTTTTCCCTGTTTAAGAAACGCAAAAGTTGAGAAGTTACAATGTTCATAATGATCTCAAGAAGAGCGTACAAATCGCTGTGAGTATTATATGTCTTAGAGTAGGACTGGAAAGACTTTAAGTACACAAATTCAGATTATTTATAATGTGTTAAACTGATAAAATTTTCTTCTCACCTGCTTTAGGTGTTCAGACCTTCACTGATACCATGTTATCTCCATATACCTTCTATTCCTATTACATCCAAGCCAGCAACGTCCATGGTTTTACAAGAAGTGCCTCAGTGACATATAGAACAAAATCTGGGATGCCTACAGGAATCTTGGATTTAAGTCCTGCCTTGCCTGTTAGCCACCACTCTGTTTTACTTTACTGGACAAGCCCCTCCAATGACTCTGGCCCCATAGAGAAATACATTTTGACATGTACTACCTTGGTTGATCTTCAGCCTTGTGGTCAGTATGAAGGCTTAAAAACTTCAGCAATTATTTGGAATCTCGTTCCATTTACAAAGTATGTTTTTTCTGTGCAAGCTTGTACCAGTGGAGGTTGCTTAAAGAGCCAACCGGTAACCGTAATTACTGCACAAGCTCCTCCAGAAGGGCTACACCCACCAATAATACAAACCATCAGCTCTACAGAACTGGCTGTGGAATGGTCATCACCTGAGAAACCAAATGGTAGGACAATGTATTTGCCTCTGTAAGTCAAAGATTTTGCAAACAAAAAAAAGGAGCGTTTTCTCAAATCTGCTTAGAATATCCTTATCCATGCAACATAAACTGAGAATGAAGTGAGGCATTGTCTTAATTTACCTGTCTGCCACTAAATGTGTCCTCAGAATCTTTGTGTTATTCTTTTGGAGTCCAGAAGGCCAACTGAATGTGTTGGGTCCAGGATTTAGCCCTTAGTGACATCTGCTGCAGCAGAAATTACATTCATAATTAAACATTTTCAGTAAAATCAATTTTTTCCTTACTTGCCAGATCGCGTAGTTCAGACAGATGTGATGATATTGCCTGACAAAGAATAAATAAGCAGATAACAGTTATGGAAAAAAAATTAAGAATTAACAGAGAAGTCTGTTTTTAAAACCATCCGTCATGTGTAGTAACTAATTCTATTAGCAGTATAACTTTGTTAGGGATTAGGTGATTGCCAAGAATTTCTGGTTAACCTCTGTAATAATATTTTACGTTTTTGAAACTGAGAACGCAGCTGTTGTAGGATACTTTTGTGATGCCACAGAATTTACTGGTAAACATTTTATCTTTTAATATACGTGCAATGGAGTTCTGTGAACTTCCACTTACATGCACAGCTATTTGTGCATGCAAAACCAAGCATTTTTGCAAAATGGCCATTTGTGTATGGTGAGTTCAGCTTTCTCCTAAATGGCTCATTTGCCAGCTATTACCAGATGGGACACCAGGAATTCCTACTTGTATTTAGAGGGGCAGTTCCTTCAATACAGGTCACGATATTTGTTATTAGCACTTGTCCCTTGACATGTAGCATGTACTCAGTCAGCTTTCTTACAGTTAAACTGCTTCTATGAGCCAGCCTAGATCGTAAATATCACTTCATACCACAATACTGAAGTTTTGGCTTTTTTTCCCCAAGTGGCGAGACTTTCTTGCATATGTAGTAGGTCTACATTAATGGAAAACCAACACACATGTCTCCTATCCAGCAGTATGTTCTAAAAGGTCAGGGTTAAACTTTCATTCAAAAATTCCCCGCCCATTATGTAAAACAAACAAACAAATAAATAACAATTTAAATATCCCTTTGACAATCAGAGGTCTGAACTAATATCCAGTAACATTTGATCTGAACTTTAGGGTAGTGTCTTCCGGTCAGTGTAATGGAACTCATACTGCAATATAGCCATTTTCTGTCAAATCACCAAATTGCAGGGAAGGGAAAGTAAACAGTGTAATGCAATAAATGCCCAAGTGAGCATTTGGATGAAAACACAAATGAGGAAAAATTAAAATGCTCTATTTTCTATGACGTTGATTGATTCTTCTTAGCTCATTATATATATCGGTGTTGGTATTTTAGTAAACATCCAGAAATCACTTAAATACACTATTTTTTTTGCTTTGGTTTTATCTTCTAGGCATAATTATAAGATATGAACTCTACATGAGAAAAAAATTAAAGCCAGCTGGGAACTTTCTTCCTCCTGAAATTCGTATTTTCCAAAGCAGTGGATGGCTCAGTCCTCAACCAGTTATGGAGTCTCCTAATGAAAATGCACTGGCTCCACCACAGACTAGTACTATAGTCACTGATCTGGAGCCATTCACAGAGTATGAATTCTATGTGCTAGCAGTAAACATGGCAGGTAGCATATCTTCAGACTGGATATCAGGACAAACAGGAGAGGCTGGTAAGTGTTGTTTTGAGTTTGGTTGGTTAAAAAAAAAGAAAAAACTAAATAAAAATGCATTTTTAAAAAAAAATAAAATGTGTCTAGTGATGATTCAAGTACAGACATTTAATTTTTTAACTAATTAAAGATACATCAGATTATCTCAGAACATAGCATGTTAAACAAAAATATTTTCTTCACCATAAAATCATGTGGTTGAAGAAAATAATCCCTGTCAATTAAACCATACTTTCAAAGCAATAAGACTGCAAAATCTACCAAGCAGTGTTTGAATTCTCCATTGTTTTCCCAGTTGTTATTTTTATGTTCTTTAAAGGGAGAAAAAAATGAAAAGAGATTGGTTGTGACACAAGTGTATTAATGGTTGATGTGGATCAGGAATGCTGTCCAGGAAGGAACATATATTCAGAAAGGAGGCTGTAATGAGTCTTCCTAAACTGAGGCTTTGACTAGTTAGGAAAATTTTTTTTCCAAGAGCTTGAGAGGGTTACTCTTTCAGGAGTATAATGCTCGAAACTTTTCACAGGCTTTATGGAGGCCAAGTGTCATAATACGGAGCCTTAGTTTTATCAGAAGTTTAACTAGTTCGTAACACTTCTTATTACAGTGCTTCAGTTCAGATTTTGAAAAGGGCTTGGCACTTGACATATTATTTGAAATAGCAGCTGTTTTTTTCAATGTTTTCATAAGAAATCCAAATTTTTTAGGCTGATCGAGACTATGTTTTGCAGTTAAGTATGCACATTGCATCACTGATGCTTTTGTTTGCTGTTGTTTTGTTTGCTGTTGAAAATCACGTCCTCAGTCATTTTCTCCTGCAAAACAACAGGCTAAACAAATTCCCCTTTCAAAACGGGCCTTTGTGCTTATCTGTTCTTAAATACTGTATGTTATAAAAGTGTTAAATTGTGTTTGGGAAGAGGTCCATTAGTGTGGTTGTTTGTACGTAGCAGAAGTGCTATGAGTTGGTATCCTATTATTACAGAGTAATCAGGTGGGGATTTAACTGCAGTGCAAACAGTCCTTTTACAGATTTACTATGGAAGACAGGGGAACTGTTTTGTAAAAAGTGAGAGACATGTTAATTTCAAACTGGCCTAGCAAACAAAATTGCTTTTAAGATGCTGAAGTATTGAACACTTTTTGCTTTTATCAGTTTTTTCCCAGGTTGCATGAAGTTTTTTCTTCAAGACTTTTTCAATTTCCTACCTGCTACAGGGGTTAGGACTTTGGTGTTAATTAGTATTTGAAGACATAGGCAGAGTTTTATTTTGCATTCAAGGCCAGAGTAGAAAACAGGAAAATTATGGGTGAGGCACTTTTTATGTACTATCAAAATAATAAGAAAATTCCAGTTACACTTTAAAACAAGTTTAAAATAGAAAAATAACGACTGTCTGAAATAGCATTTTACAAATACAATGTGAAAGCTTGCACTACGCACTTTACTCACTTATATTATGAATGCTGTCATATTGATTTTATTTCAGCCCCAGTGTTTATGCCATCTCCATCAGTATTCCCTCTTTCACCATATTCCCTAAACGTTTCATGGGAAAAACCTGAAGAAGATTTAGCAAGAGGAGAAGTGATGGGATATAGCATCAGTTTGATGACTGAACAAATGTTCTTGCCACCATTTTCCCAGGTATTATTATTATTGGATACATTACATTTTTCCTAGCTGGTAATAGTAAAATTGGTAAAGTCCGATGTATTCCTTGACGTGATGAATTGTTTTCCTAGTTTGCTGTTTATCTTCCTATCTAACTTTTTCACCTATCAGTTTATCTTGAGTGCTCTGTGCTGTCCTACAACTAATATTAAGTTTTAAGTTGTATTCCTGAGCTGACTTGTTTTCAGTAGTAGGCGAGATTCAAAATTATGAAGAGTGAGTCTGAGAAACATTTAATTACCATGATCTTTGCATGTTCGGATTCTGTACTATTGCTCCATTTGCTGATATGCTTAAATCTCTGTTGTTTTGTAGGAATCTACATTTTCCTTAAGAAGGTATCTGTCTGGCTTCCTTCATAATGGACAAGTCTTTGAAGTGGGGAAACCCAAAATAGCAGAAAAAACATTTTTATAAAGTCTAAATATATGACTTTAAAATACTGTTGTAACTTTAGAGTGACTGTGTTTGACAAACAAATACCATGGCAGTAGTAGGAAGCTAAAAGCTTAGGAATGAACAGAGAAACATGATAGGTAATCAGTATATGGAAGTGGATCTGGTGCTCTGATATTGTATTTCTCATTTCAGAGCTGATTTTGTCTTTCAGTGGTACCACAGATGGGCCTCAGTTTATTTGTCTGTGAAGCAGGGATACTATTGCTCCTAGGGCTGTTGTAGTGGTACATAAATGTAAATTGCTTCTGATCACAGACTTGCAAGACTTTTTTTTCATCTAAATAAACATCCAGTTAAGAAATTATCTAAAATACAGAAGTTTACTCAGTTCTACTCTCTGATAACTTGAAGGGTAATGTTAAAGTAAAGCAGATTAAAGTATCTGTAGGTATTTGTTATTTTCCTCCTTCCTGATGCCTGCTAATCATGTCACTCATTCAGTGGTGGTCAGATTTCACCACTTAACAGTGTCATCTTTGTCATCTGGATGGTAGCTGCACTGTTTGTAGTGATAACTGCACCACTACACAGTTTTATGAGGCAATAACTTTGTTTCCTCATTTATCCACTCAGGAACTGGCTTATTACCTCATAAAACAGTGTGATGGGAAGTGTTATCACCTAAATCCTAGCCTGCTCAGATTCTCCAAAATAATCCTCTCCCTCAGTTCGGCTTTGCAGGCTTTTCCACATTGAAATGAAGGAATCTGCGAATCCAGAGACTAGTTTCTTATCAGTGAAGATGTCATCAATTAGTAGGAAGGAAAATATTATTAACCAACTGTCGTCTTCCCATCTGTTTGCTCTGTAGGTTTTGCATATAGCTGAGGCTCATGAGCTATCCTATGTAGTGACGGGATTAAAACCTTACAGGACGTACAACTTTACTGTTACTCTCTGCAATCAAATTGGTTGCGTAACCAGTGAGCCAGGCACGGGGCAAACGTTAGCAGCTGGTAAGAAAACAATCTGTATCAAAGTGCAAAGCTGACACACAGTTTATTAATGAATAGCATTATGATGATCGTAGTTTGATGCACGGTGACAGGGGTAGGTGTTGTATTAATACAAAGTGACTTGCTTAATTATTATTTGTTTATCCTGACAGTTTAAAACAAAAATGTTTTCAATGACGGATTTAAGTACACTATTATGCCGATAGGGTTTGTATACACCTCTCTCAATTGCGAGTTATGGATATGTATATTTTAGTATATTTTATGTATATTTTATGTATATTTTAGTATATTTTATGTATATTTTAGTTCCTGTTTATTTAAACGTAATGTGCACAAGTGTGACTGAACCCATTCATTCATTTATGATGCTAAGAAGTTCTTAATTTGTTGGGATTTTTTAATGTGTGCATCATGACAGGGTATGTAAAATACACATGCTTCTATGCCAATGCCATGCTTAACCCATGAAGGAAGAGTGACATGGTTTTTGTATTCAGCTCTAACAAATGCACAAAGTGTATTTGTGTGCCTAAACTAGAAGAAACATACATGCTTTGGGTCTGGTCTTTTGAAAATGTTTGCTTATTTAGCCCCTGAGATTTATGAGAGTTTGCTTTTAGATACATTTGCTCGTACTTTCCTATGGAAACAATGCTTAAGAAACTTAATGTATGTGCATGCGTGCCTTAATAAATTTACAGTATTTGAGTTAATTTCAACCAAAAATGTCATGGATTTCAAAGGTACTAAGTTTCTACAAAGGGGAAAATGAGGATCAGCAGAGAGCAGAAAGCCCGTATTTACTTTGAAGAAAAGACTGGCACAAACTCACTTCTTAGACATTAGAGGATCAAAAGGGTTTTAAGAGAGAAATGGTTAGGAAAATCAGTTTCACGAGTCTCTTTATTCACGGAGTAAGGTAGTCAGTACAACTCTTTAGTATTAGAAATAATAAGCTCAAAATCCATGTTATGTGACATGTTGGTGATCACCTGCAGAAAGCTGACTGCTTAACATTGTGGTTTCCTTTTGTATAGACATTTAAAACACGTTAATTAATTTCACAATATTAGCATTTTTAGTTAAGCAATTAGTGATGTTGTCATATGGGTGTTGTGATGATAATCTTTGAAATTACCTCTCTTAGGTAATTCAGTCTCCTGTAAGAAAAAAATCTGAAAATTTCTGCTCTGAAGAATGTTTTCCTAGGCTCCCTGGGATGTATTTGAGTTGTTTGAATTCCATCAAACTTTCTCTGTGTAATCAGTGAAGGGGATACAGGAACTTCCAGGGGAAGTAGGAAAAGAGGAGTTGCCTAGAGCCAATAAATAGGAAGCTTTATGTACATGAATTTAAGTGGAATTTAAACTGCTAGGGGGCTGGTTAGCTCAGTCAGTTGAGCGTGGTGCTAACAACGCTGAGGTCGCGGGTTCGATTCCTGTTCAGTCCCCATGTGCTGCCTGATCTAGTTGAGACGTGGCGTCCCTGGCGGCAGGGAGGCTGGATTAAAATGATCTCTAAGGTCACTTCCAGCCTAGGCCATTCTATGTTTCTCTCTAATCTGACCTCTGTTCTTCATCTGTCAATTTTTTCAGTTGCCTTTCCATTTGTTCTCAAGTAGAAGATAAATGATTTGTTCCTTGAGTCACCATATTGGCTTTGTGTTTCAGGGGCAAAGATTTTTCTGTCAGTCTTGCAGTATTGCTGATTTTGAGATTTATTTTATTTCTTCATACTACTACCTCTTAAAGTTTTAACCTGGCCATCTACAGAGCCTTGTACTTGTATGGGTATGACTTCATCCCATACCACAATGCTGTGCAAGGGACAAAACCCCAGTCTGTGTTGATAACCATGGAAAAAAATCTGGCCTACATGGCACACTTTATTACTGCAAATGATCCAGCTTTGGATTTATCCATTTACTAGAAGATTTGGAAACAGTAGCATAGTTATGACCGACAGCTTGTTTATGACCATCTCTTCCCTGGTTGTATTAACATTCGGAGACCTATCCCATTAGAGAAGACAGGAGAATACAAAATAGAATAACTAACAGACACATCCCCATTTATGAGCTCTTTTGCAGTGTAGCCTTTTCCTGCTTACTTGTGTAAGCCTTGAAAGCAAAGCATCTGTCCTCAGTTGGGTTCCTTTTATGTTTTTCAAAGTGTTTGCAGGCAATGTCTTAAATTTTCACAAACTAAAGCATAAAACAAAATACTGCACGCAGTTTTATCTTCCACCATTCACATTTTCTGTTTCTGAAGAAAATTTTGTAACAATCTCCCTCCAGCTTTGTGGGGGTTTTTTTGTTTGTTTTGTGTGTATGTGTTCCACTTAGTGAAGTTCTGTAAAAACGGGTTTCCAAAGAAAATTTAAAAGAAACACTACTTATGTGATGACTTTTAGATCAAAGTGAGTTCAAACTGGGAATAAAGTTAAGGGGAAACCAGTCTGTGAATTGTAGAAATAGATGATCAAGTCTTAGTCCATTAATATCCTTTTTGTGTCATTAAATGGTGGAAAATTAAATTAAAATTGCCTTTCTAGTACTGTTGAGGAGTTCTGTTTCATGAAGGAATGTCTCCCTGGCATAGAGACAGCCTCCCTGGCTGGTTGCCAGTCCCCCTCCATGCCCTGGCAAAGGGAGCTTTTTGGAGGAAGTCTCAACTGAAATGTGCTCCACCATGATGGTCCCCTTGCATTGTAACACAATCCAGGAGCTTTGAATTGTGTTCCAAGTTGGGCTAGAGGTTAAACTAAATTAGACTAATTCTTCTCCTTTGATCCTGAGGAGGATAATGGAAAA
>NW_009725831.1:0-18434 GCF_000703405.1 Apaloderma vittatum | reverse complement strand
ACTCTTTCCATGTGTAGAGTATACTGATTTATCACATGGAGCATTTAAATCAATGGGTACCTTGATGACTCCAATTTTGGCACGTCCAACTGATGCATATTAGCAAGGGGCTTGCTTCTGGAATTGCCAATGTCTTCTGAAATTTACCACTACAAGTCTCAAGCAATTTTTAATTTTTTTATCATATCCATTATGTTAATTTGAAGAATTGCTGTAAAAAAAAAGATACTATTCAAAATCTATCCTCCTTTTTCTCTGGCAACATGGTTTTTCTTATGCAGTGTAACACAGCAGATAAAAACAAGAGCAGAATAAGGGCATGAATCCATTTGGAACAAAAGTACTGAGGAAGAAAAGTAAGAGGTTTTGAGAGAAGATTTAAATAACAAAGAAAAGAGACTTCTGCAGTCAGGGGCAAAAATTAGGGGTAAGATCCAAGGGAGCAGAAGAATCAGGAAGTCTACTGAGAGTGAGAAGTCTTTTGGAGTGTACTTAAAATTGGTTAAAATAATCTAGAAGCAAACGCAACAAACAGATCCTTTCTAATCTGGTTCAGTATAGACATCCGTATTGGGGATGTCTCATAAGTAGCTTTGCAGGAGTGTGAAAGAAAACTGAAATCAGGCATATGTCCTTCTGTCTATCAGACTGGTAAGAAATCTCCTCCTCACCAATATATATACACCCAAGATATTTGGAAATAGTAATAAAAGAAAATATTTTAGTCAGAATAATATGAGGAGAGAGTGTGAGGAAGATTAAGAATCGAGTTTTTTTAATAAAAAAGCTGAGTGGAAGCTGTCACAAATGCATATGAAACCAGGAAGAAGAGTAAGTGCGATAAATAAAAGAACTTACACAGGTACACCTTACGTGTGACCAGCTCCAAGAACAGTAAAAACTGTATGAAGATCAGTGTTATGTGGGAATGCAGTATTGGGATGGAAGAGCAAAGCAAGCATGTGAGGTAATGGGAGAAAATTTATGAATTACTTGCATTAATCTGTACAATATCTACCATGAAAAATTGTGGATGCTTTCCAAATTTTTCAGTCAGGCAAGATAGCACTCTTTTATTCCAAGTAATTTCTGACATTTCAACAGTATGGAATTAGCCATGTGAGTGCATGGACTAGTAAAATTGCTTATGCTACCCCTCTCAAATCAGACAGTCAAAGGGTGCCTTAAACAATCTATACAGCTATGTTTCATTAACTACCCTGTGACTGAGGTTATTTCTTGTAATTAAGTTCGTCTTTCCTTTGCCCTTCTTAATTTTTTTTTTAAACTTCTTTTAGAAGGCATTTTTAAGACACACCAAAGTATGGCTTTGTGATTACTGTCACTTACCACAGCATACTGTATTCCTGATCCTTTGCTTTTGATGACAATTACAGAGTTCAGAAGCTAATTTGTAAAAGATATTCTTCCAGCACCAGCTGCATCTGGCTTCTTGGCAGATTTCTCAAGCTGTTGTATTGGTGGCTTTGGAGTTGCCTCTAGGTTTGCTGGGCTAATGATGCTGATGGGCTTTCTGGGCTGTCTTACACTCCTTGATGTCATTTTCTTTCTGATTACCCTTTTAATCTAATTTGTCCATTTTTTCCATTCATGAGTAAGATCCGGTACAGTCCTTTTCTAGACGCCTCAGCCCATTTGTCATGGCAATACAGCATTTGTTTATGCCTGTCATAGGCTGCTTTTCTACAAAATGCTATACCTCAATTTTAAAATCACAAATAGCCATTAAACAGGTAATAAGTAAAGTACATTTTCCTTTGTTGCAGAAGAGAAATAGGAAGGCCATTTGCTGCTGGCCTGAAAACACAGATTGTTTTGCATGCATGTACATAAGTCTCTTCATTGTGAATAGGACCCAAAGTGATTAAACAAGCACTCTTAATATGTTAATTTATAATTTTAATTACAACAATCTTGTATATATAGTCATTAGTGAATACTAATATAAATATTTTTCTACCTTTTTATTCATAATGCATAAACCAATCATCCAGTTACTTCTCGGCAGTTGCCTGTTTCCGTTTCATAATACAATCTTTGTTCTTAGTTATGAATGCATTTTGTTCATTCCTGTCTTGAATAATCCCTCATTAAGCTAGTCACTTTCTGCTCCATGCTAAAAAGGAAAAATTATCATGCAAATGTGGCATGCCATATTAAAAAGCACATTACCAAACACTTTTGTTGCTGTCCTTCAATTAGTTTCCCTTCTTTGAATTTAATTTCATTTGTTGTTAAACTACTGACTTGATGTATGGACTCATGAATTTGAGGCTGCTGCCAAGAATGTAGCAGGAAAAAAAATCAAAGCCTCTTCAGAAAGCTGCAGAGGCAAAGCTGAAATGAATTTGCCTCACCTTTGACAAGAACACTTGAGCAGCATTGGAATCCTCTGATGATTCAGCTTGGCTAATTATCCAATTATTTGTTTCAAGAATAAAGACAGTGTTTTACAATTAGAAAAGTGTAAAGTAATCTGAGAAATTTCATAATGACAGATGACTTAAGTAATTTTTGAGATAAATAGTATCTGCTCAAACTTGTCTTGCCAAGTGTTCAGCTGTAGTTAAACTGCACTTTGAGTTTCAGAAAAAATCGTAGGCACTCAAGTTATTTGTTTCTCCTCCCCTACCAGCCCCATATTATACTTTGGAAAATAGCTCAGTTTCTTCTTTTCCCTCTGTGTCAAATTCACAAGGTTTTTAAGCTATGTTTAAGTTGCATACCTCTTGATTAAAAGCTTTTGGTACAAAGCAATACTTTTTAATTGCCTAATAATATAAGTCAGTTCTTAGGAAAGAACCGTGCATTTAGGAGTTCATTTGCAATATAACTGAAAAATTCATTGCATGGCAGTAAAACAATTTACTGTTAATTACAAGGAGAAGAATTTGCTGTACCACGCTCACAGATTGCCATGAATCATGCAGCACTCCTAGAGATTTATAACAGATGTGTAAGTGGGATGAATTAGCAGGGTTTAATAACAGAGACACAAATCATGCAGACTTCAAGGAGCTTTAATTGATATACTAGAATGTGACGGGCATGAATCACTCAGCCATTCAACAGCACTGTAACATATGGTCAGCTCAATATGCTGCATCTTAAATCGGTTGGTGAGTCGTTGGTTGTCCCATATGGTGGAAGCAATATATTTTTCATGATTTTAAAAAAATACTTTGTGTTACA
Source organism: Apaloderma vittatum (assembly GCF_000703405.1). Taxonomy (NCBI): domain Eukaryota; kingdom Metazoa; phylum Chordata; class Aves; order Trogoniformes; family Trogonidae; genus Apaloderma; species Apaloderma vittatum. Next base: position 15,221 of record NW_009725831.1, on the reverse strand, counting down.
TCTATTTTTTAAAGAAATAAGATTGGAACATATCCATGCTGTTGAATTTTCTTTCGATGTCCATTATGTGGGATTTTTAATTTTTTTTTTTTTGCGGGAAGGGTCCAAAATGGACTCTAAACAATCTTCTAAAAAATCAAAATATTGTCAGAAGACATAAGTATTATTTCTTGGCTCATCTACTGTTGAAATAGCTGATACTTATTGTGAAGCACAGAAGTTCTAGAGAATCTTGGGGCCCTCTGGACTAATAACTTATAGCAAAAATGAAATGGATGACCAGTAGTGAAGCATGTAATTTCACCTACAAGATAAGCTCCAAGTTAAAAATAATAAAATTTATTTTGGTCCTTCGATTTGCCAAACATTTCTGTTTTAATTTGTATGTATGCATTTGGAATTCAGCTAAACAGGAATTATAAACTGTACACATTTTTGGTACTCTTCTCTTCCTGAACTTTTCAGAGTGGCTAGTTGAAGACTTCTGTGGAAAGGTTCACAAATATCTAGCTACAGTATGCTGAGCAGTACTTATTGAAACATATGTAAGCCTGTTAAATTTAGCCACAGTGTAAATATGTTATTCCTGGGACAAGAATCTGGCAAAGTATGGAAAAGCTTTAGCAGTTGTATTAGTAAACCTGACAGACTTGAGAAAGGAGTATTGTATCCTTAGAACAGTGGCTGCCAGAATTTAATGTCAACAATTAAAATTTATTTTGATCCTTACCTAGTGTTTATTACTGTTTGTATACACAACAGACCTTACTAATACAGAGATGCACTATTAGATGGAATTACCATCTGTTCAGAGCGAAATGCTGGCATCTGTCTTTGAGCCTAAAACTAAAATGATATTATTTCAAACAAAACAAAATTAACTGCTCTTTACTTACCAACTTCATTTTTCTGTACATGTGTGTGCATAAACACATGGGAAAGGCTTATTTGTAACGACCTGTGTAGCAACAGCTATATTTAGATATATGACTTCAACGTAAGCTGTATGGACCATCTGTCTTTATTGGTCTTTTTTGTGCCCTCTGCTACACAATGGCATGCAGCAATCATGGGCTTTTAAATACTGTTTTAGCTTTATAATATATTAAATATGTATTATATAGCAAGACAGTAAAACTACATAATTAAAATACACAAAATGTGACTTTGTATCCACTAAAATATAGTATGCTCATTATTTTGACAGATGTGTCTTAACAGAATGTGACTAAAAAAAGAATCAAATAGGTAAAATTATAGTCGATTCATCTTTCACAAGTAGCTACAGGTACCACAGTGACACCTTTAGGAAAATATATACTGTATCTTTTTGTCTTGTATATTTTTAATTTCAGCATTTAGTATCCTGCTAGGCTAGTGCTATATATTTATTTTCAGTCCAGTCTGTTGAGTTCAGTTCACTCTGTGCAGAGTTTGCTTTTCTGTTGGTTTTTTAAATTTTTTTTAAAGTATTTTGATTAACTTATGTAACCTATTATATACAGTGTTCCACTGTCTTAACATGCAAGAATTCTTAAAGCATCATCGAGACTGTATTTCAAAAGCTAATATTATAGCAAGGATGTTACTTTCTGAAAGAGTAGGCTTCTATTCCATCTATCACAAAATAATAAATTGTGTCATGCTAGTGTTTAATGCGTGTACACAGTGCATTAACTGTAACTGTAGTACATTTATTTGTGCTAGAGGAGACTTGAAAATGATTAAAAAATCAATACTTCCCTGTCAGAGAAGCAAGTGTTACGATGCATTTAAGTAGTTAATTGCATAAGCCCCATAAAAGCTTCAGGTTTGGGTATCAGAGATGCCATAATTATGGTCCAAGTAACTGCCGTTTATTAATACTAGACTTTAAAGGAAGATATAGTTATTGTTATGAGTGTTAGTTAGCTGTATGTGTCTTGGAAATAATGAATTTTAGCATTTCTCTTTTACCATCGGTAAGCTGAATTGGGGGGCTCAAACACTTTTGTTAACATTTAAAATGCTGACATACTCTAGTTCCCTCGAAGGTGAAGTTTTGATTGTTAAGCCATGTTTTCTATTTAAACTTGTGCATTAATACCACAATTCATTAGTGCTATGCACTACTTATGCAGGAAAGCTTATGACCTCACACTGCATTACTTCAATTTTGACATTGTAAATTTCTACCACAGTGTGAAATACTAATTAGATTGTGAAGTCATAAATGATGCCTAAGCAGGAATTTACAGCATATAGTGCCATTGGCAGTTTCCCAGTTTCCCCACTCCCTGTTTTCTTCAAGAAGAAAATTTATCAAGTTAGGCGGGGAGGGGAGGGGGGGGCAAAGAAAGAAAGAAAAATAGCAACATGCTACAGGCAAGTAGGAAAAATGAAAAATATGTTAATGATCTTGGAAATGTGCAAATGTTTAAAAGGATGTTATTCATTTGTTCTAAATGAAGCAATCTCTCCTTCTCTAAAGAACTCACTCCATGTGCTGTGAAATAATATGTCAGATCTCAGAGGCCCAGATTTTAATTCAGGTTTTATTGTACTTGAAAGGCATTTATTGCTCTTTACTATGTCATTGTGGAAACAAGTTATTTTTGCAAGTTGTCATTGTATTTCACTTCCTGGGTACAAATGAAGTTTCTGTTTTTAAATCCTTTTCTACATCAGCGAAAGAAGTGGAAGATAATAAGACGCAGTAAGAAGGATTTAGATTCTATAGGTAGTAGAGTGATCTTGTACTTCTCCAGATGATGTCTTTTATTGTTTCAGTGATGGTCCAATTCTTACCCACCTGTATGGCCATCATGCCATTATCCAAACAGGTCATGCTGCCCTCCAGTGGCTTACTGTACAGTATTAGAAAAACAATAATAATTTTGTTCGTAACTCAACTCTAGAGTGACCAATGCTATCAGAATGTTTAAAAGAGTATCAGAGTATTGCTTTTAATGGTAGGAGGATCATTGTTATAACATAAAATCATCTTACACTGATACTTTTGTGGAAACAACCTTGTACGGAGTCTTACTGTGTACCAGTGCTGGTGGAGAAAAATTAGAGGATTATTTTCTTGAACTGAATAATTATCTAACATATGCTAATGCCTTGCGTGGCACCATGAGGAAAACAACCTGATGGGCCTTCAGTATTGTGGATGGATAGACCTTCTGTTCCTGTTGATGAAGATAAGTTCAGTGCTGAAAGACTCATGTTGTCATGTACCATACTGCTGAAGTGTAGCAAAAGCTAATTAACTGCTCAGATTCTCTTTTGGTCTTTCACTCAAAGCTGGTGCTGAAAGTCATACAAATACGTGCTTGCAGTGAGTATAGCATGAGAGGATAATCAAGGAAAGAATACAAATATACTTTTTATGAAGATGATGTTTCAAATTATGAAAAAATTATTTTGGATGTAATACTAAGGCCATTTATCCAAAGTCTAAATAAACCAAGTTTTTTCTTGTGAAATTGAAAATAAGTTCTTATAAAGTTTAAGAATATTTTTTTTTGTGTTTTTTTGTTTTTGTTTTTGTTTTTTCCTTCTGATTAAGCTTCTGTGGCTATCTGTGTTTATTCTTAACACAATCAGAAAGTGAAGCAGGATGTTTTGCAAAAATTATGTGCAATAAATAATTTCCAAAGTATTACGGACAACGCTACCTAGATAATTTTGCTTTTTCTGCCCAGCTCCAAGAAAACTTAGTGCCCCTCGTCTTGAAGGAATAAACAGCACAACGATAAAGATAAATTGGAATGAACCTGAAGAACTTAATGGGCCTTCTCCCATCTATCAGGTGGAAAGGATGGATTCATCTTTAGCTACATTGAGTACAGAAGTAATGAAAGGCATCCGTTTCCCAGGAAATGGATATTACAGATTTGCTAGTTCCACTCTCCCCACCAATACTTACTTTACAGGTAAATGTTTTTAAATTACTTATGAAGTTCAGAGTTGTATTCTGCATTTGTTTTACCGTTTGTTATTATCTGATATGTAATTTTCTTGGTAAAATCTGTAGGTTTTAATTTGTGAGCATAATGTGATTGTTAGTGGTGTATGGGTTATTTCGATTCTCACATAAAAAGCCTATGGAAAACATTATTGGACATGTGGGATTTGTATTTCCTTGCCTTTGGACATAGTGATATACATGATGGTGAATGTTGCTGCATATTTGACACATTCCTACTGGTAAATATAAGATGGATTTTATTTATTCTTCTGGGATAAAAACATTTTGATTAATTACAGTGAATACTAAGGCATGTTTTCTCAAGTATCTTTTTGAGGGTTTTGCTTAGTATCTTTCTGAGGATTCCAGAGGTTGCGTGAGCACTCAAAGCGCCCTCTTCCATGTTCAGAAAAATTGTGTTGTCCTTTTTGTTTTGTCAAGGAAAGAAAAAAGCCTGCCAATCTGACAGAAGTCTGCTGTTTCTGGGCCTTTGTGTATTACTTCCTCTTTTTTTTTGATTAGTTGTTTATTTTGGAACGGGGAGTTTTTCAGATTGTAGCAGTTATCCTATGTTCTATGATTTTCATCATTTGTTGATGTCTTCAATTCTGGGATAAAGCAAAGACATCGTCAGTGTACTTTTTGGGAAAATGAACCTAGTGGCATGTTTGACATGTTGAAGAAGTCTGTAAGTGAAATATTGCATTAGTGTGCATGAAGTTTAAGTGTTTAAAAGAAGAAATACCAGAACTGAAGTGGTTTTTTAAAAAAAGATATATGAAAGGGTGTATATGTGTGTCTGTATATCTTAAGTAATGAGAGGGACAGCAGCATGAGAAAATCCAAGAGGAATCTAGGCAACAGTGAGAGCAAGCATTAGCTGGTGTGATGATGGTGCGAAGGCCACAGCACCGTGTGATAAGCTTAACCTGGTGCTGAGCCTTATCTGTTAGGACAGGTAAGAAGGGCTGTGACAACTACGCACCATTGTTGACATGCAAAAGAACATTGGTGATTTGAAAAGTACTCAGCTCTGACATCCCTTGTCTTCTGGGTCACCACAAGTAGTTCTGGCAAGGGTATGTGAGCACAGATATCTTGGTACTTGCAAGTATGTGTGTGCAAATTCAATTTTTAAGACAAAAATCCGCTTCTTGCCTCTCTATGATCACTCAGTGTACCTGATTTTTTTTAAGAAAAAAACCCTAAAGATCGCTTCCATTTTTTTTCTTGCTAGGTGCTTACTTGACTGATAGTCAAATAATAATAACAAGTGATAATGTGTTAGTTAAATATTGACACCATGTTGACTTGCAAAACCTGTCTCTGTGCGGGAATCTGTAGGAACAGCTGTCGGGCTCCTTTCCTCATCCAAATTGCTTGATGGTTTTCCTGACATCAGAGTTTGCACCCTTTACCATATATTTAGTAAAAAAAAAATAAACCATTGATGTGATTTTTCTGCTATCACCTGTGATGTTCTAAACAGCAAAGGAATTGTGAGCTGCAGTTTTTCTCACCAGAGCTTCAGTCAGTCCCATCATTGTGATACAGTTAAATAATTTAATCAGACAGATAAAGAATTTTATGTATCGCTGGATTTCTTCCTTCTCATCAGAAGTCTCTGAAGGTGTTAGGGAAGAGGGTGTTGCGCTGCCAGGGTTGTTAACGTGTCTGTCTATTTGTGGCCAAGCAAGCTCAATGCTTATCTACCCAAGCGCTGCCGATTCAGTCTGGGGTTCAGTTATGCTCCGTAAGCTGAGGCTGAGGCCTTGAATAAGGTTTATGGAGATGACTGAGGTCCCTTCATACTTGCACCTGATTGCTAAAAATGCTGTTGAAAAATATAATTTTTAATTGACTCGGATTGCATTCATTCTTTTTGACCAATCTGAGTGTCGGGAGATGACCTAGGACCCAAAACGCACCCAGCAATTTCTCCAGACACCTGCTGGCAATGGCTGACAATCAGGTTAAAGCAGCCTGGTTTTTGTACCTGAAAACATGTCATTCAGGTTCTCTGCAATTCAAAGTTTTTGAGAAATATAAATCTGTTTGGGTTTTGGTGTTTTTTGGGGTTTTTTTAAGTAGATCACCAGCATTTCTTCCAAAACATGGTACATGGAAAATTATAGCATATTGAGGAGAGTTTAGAAAAAAGAGACACTTAAGAGAATGAAAAATATTCTTTAATTGTACTCTGCATTTGTTTTCTTGTTGAGACCCTCTCTTACTGCCCATCTCTGAAGACAAGCAGTTGGCAATTGTGCTTTATAGATGGAACAGCTTTAGTGTGCATGCAGCTGTGTACATTTCTGACACAAAAGTGTGCCAGCTTGTATATGTCAGTCAGCAGATAGATACTTCTTAGTGCGTCTGGGATCTCCCACTGCTAATCCAGCAAAAGATGGATCAGTTTATTCATTGCTAATAAATGCAGTTGTCCTCACTACCTCCCTGGCTGGTCTTACACTCCAAGGTGCAAGCGATAGGGGCAGATGTATTATCTGGGAAATTTTCCAAATTCATGTTTTTTAAAAAAAGTAAGTTAGGCAATAACCACTGGCTACACTAAACAGCGTCCTTCTGTCTGTAACAAAGCCTCCAGCTGCACAGGACGATGTGCTGTGAGTACACATGAGATGAAAGGAAGTCAGTTAAAGAAAGGGATTACTGCTGCCAGAGCTGTCCACATGCAACTTTTCAGCTCTTCAAACTGTGAAGAAATATATTAGGCATCTGTAATACCATTTCCCAAAAGATGCAGACTTTATTTTTAATACTTATTTGTATCCCTTGAAGTTCTTAGATACAACAGCATTTATTATATCTGTCAAAATACCACCAGTCAAAGGAACCGTTCATGTTTTCAGAGTCTCCTTCTCTGGAGACATTCAAAACCTGCCTGTACATGTTCCCGTGTGACCTACTCTAGGGGATCTTGATTTGACGGGGTTGGACTAGATGATCTTTCGAGGTCCTTTCCAATTCCTAGCATTCTGTGATTCTGTGTTCTTGTTTTAGCTAAGGAAGTTATCTATCTCCCATCACTGAAGATTGGTGTATTAAGCTGTTTATTTTCATATCTTTCCCATGAGACAGCAAAGTGCCATCACGCTGATTTAACAGATGGGGAGCTGAAGTTCAGTTAATGCAGGAGTTTATACTTAATAGGCGGTCTAAAAATGGCTAGAAAGTTTCATAAATTAGTTTTGTGGTTTTCTGGTTGTTTTTTTGGTGTGATTTGCTTTACCAGTACAGCTTGTGCGATGAGGTTGTTGGTCTGGAGTCTGAATGCTGCAGTAACACTGTTGTGTTTGTCTTTCTGGTTTTCTACTACTCAGGAGAAGTACTAATTTTGCACAGAGTGTAGGCAGGCAATCTTGGAGTTCAAAGAACTGTAAATAGCCAAGTGTCTGAATAGCTTTTATATTCAAATTGTACTTGTATTAGCTCTTTAATGACTGAGTCTAGTGGCTAGGTCCAAAAAAAGCCTAAGGATGAAGATAATGAGCATGCTACCCTGGGTGAGAATAGCGCTGAGGGCAAGTCGAGGTCTTAATGTACTTTTTACTATATACCAAGGCTTACAAGTAAAATCTTTTGAGAGCGTTGAATAAAATCCATGGAGAATAGCATGCTGAATTGCTGAAGTGTTTGTGAATATCAGAAAGCCAACAGATATATTTATAAAAAGAGTTTTTCCTCAATTCCTTTTTGCACCTTGGTGGAGGATTAGGACTTGAGGTGCCAGAATAGCATAAATAAAAACTGATTTATCAGTTTTGACCTGTGTAAATGAGGCCTGCTTAGGATCAAATGTGGCTCTACTGTGAGACCCTACCTGCTGTTTAGAATTCATAACTTAGACTGTCTCATGAGGGTTAGGCATCTGTAGCATTTTTTTTTTACTAGGATTAGGGGACCACATTTTTCTTTGAATATACTCCGTGTCGAGTATATTGGTGGATACTAAGCCTTTAGATAGAAACAGTGCCACCGTTTAAACTTTGTAGAAAATTCTGTGGAAGAGCTGTGCAATAGTTTGTGTGGGGTTTCTTTTCTAGAGAAAGTATACTAGATTAAGTTCCTAAGGTAAGTTTAGTTTTCAGGTTTTGTTGAGCAAATAGATGCCAGACTACTGAGTTCTTTCAAGAAGGAACTTCTGGGCCCAAAGAGCAACTGGTTTAAAATTGAACCTGGAATGTCTCTGAGATACAATGACATCTGAGCTAAGAGTTTCAGGACTGCAATTTAGCCATCTAAAGTACAGCCACTTTTTGAGTCTTTTCTCTTATTGATCCTTTGCCAGACCAAGTCTGTGGCAGAGCTGATGTGTTAGGGCCTGTTATATTTAGAAAGGATAGAAGCTGTGATCAGTTGGACATACGAATGAACAAGAAAGCACCTTGAATCCTTGGCATGGAAGTATAGTTGGGCTCCATGAAGAGAAACCTCTTGTATCTGTAGGGGCACGTAAGAACTGCTCTCTGTGCAAAGAGCTACTCAGTTGCTGCAGAAGAAGGAAATGGCAGAGTAGTAAGATAATTGCATGGAAGGTTGCATTTGTCTTGACCTCCTAAAATAAGACTACTTTTCAAATATAACATTGAGCATAAATAAATTGAGCCACAAAGATTATGAAGGGAGTGGAACATCTCCCTTATGAGGAAAGGCTGAAGGAGCTGGGTCTCTTTAGCTTGGAGAAGAGGAGGCTGAGGAGTGACCTCATAAATGTTTATAAATATGTCAAGGGGGAGTGTCAGGAGGACGAAGCCAGGCTCTTCTCAGTGACATCCAATGACAGGACAAGGGGCAATGGGTACAAGCTGGAATACAGGAGTTTCCACAAAAATATTAGAAAACCTTTTTCACTATGAGGGTGACAGAGCACTGGCACAGGCTGCCCAGGAAGTTGTGGAGTCTCCTTCTCTGGAGACATTCAAAACCTGCCTGGATGCGTTCCTGCGTGACCTACTGTAGGTGATCCTGCTCTGGCAGGGGGGCTGGACTAGATGATCTCTTGAGGTCCCTTCCAGCCCTTAACATTCTGTGATTCTGTGATTGACGATTCTGTGGCATTGTAGTAGGTTTTGTAAATAGTACATCTGTTCTTTCTATGAAATGGAGCAAAACAAATCCTCCAAGCAGTATTTATGCATTACGTAAAGTACAATTTGAACTTGATGTGAGGAGTTATAACTTGTCTGTGGGAGAAGGAAGGCCTTTACTTAGTGATAAAACAAATAATTTTTTCCAGGTAGATGAAAGATACTTTGTGATATTTTAAAAAGAGTTGAATTAGCTATAACTATTTTAATGTGATTCCCCTTGGATGCCACTTGTTTAAAAAGAAAGTTTTTCATGTAATATTGATCAAAATGCAGTTCACTCTGAAGAAACTCCTGTATTTGCCTTCCTTTGAATCCAAGTTTTCTGAAATAGAATAATACAATTAGGAAGAAGTGAGTCTTGCCTGGAGTATGTACTATTTGCCAATCTCTACACAATGCAAATTCAGCTCTGTAATAATTAAGAAATAACTGTATGAGGTAAGATGTTCATATATTCAGTATTACAAGTAGAGCTTTTTTACAATGACATTTTTAGTGTCATGGTCTTTAAAAAGTGTATTTAAAACATATATATATATATCTGTGCTAGTGTTTTTTACTGCCAAATTCTGACTTAGATACACACACATTTCTCAGAGTAGACAGTCTTTCCAGTAATGATGTTTCTTAATGAGTTTGCCATGGAACACTGCACAAGCATCGTTTACATTTGTTCTGAGCAGAAGTACTGAGAATGGCTGTGGTCATTCAATGTTGGATCTCTCCGTAGCTCTTCATCACAGTGAACTCTCTCTGCAGTAATGTAAAACAAATTCTACTCCATATAATCTTAAGCAAACATTTCATAGTTAGTTGAAGGCACAAATATTTTCTTTAGCTTATGGAGCCAGGCCTTTTCCAGCATCCCAGCTGAAATTTATGGAATGCATTACGACTGAATACCAAGAAATTGAATGCAATTGGAGGTCTAAAAACAATGTAGAGGAAAGCCTGAAGAAAATGATGTAGTTTAGAAAAATGAAAACTAAAAGGAGACATGAAAGTGGTATTAAATTAATATAAAAATGTGTAGTTTAAAAGAAGAAAATGAACTTTTCTCCATGTCTAATGTGAGTAAAACAGCAAGGCACTCATAATAAGCTTAAAATATGAAAAGGTGGATTGTCTTCTCACAAGACTTTTTTTAAAAGATTCAGGCTAGTTGAGCAAAGAAATATGTGGTTGTGAGGAAAAAAAAAAGAAAACTCTGACACTGCAGATTTTAAAGTACAGTTGGATGAGCATTTGTCAGGAATAACCTAGGTAAATTTGATTCTACCTTGGAGTAAGTGGATTGATTCTGTGACCTCCAAGAATGTTTTCCAAACACATATCCTTTATAAACTCAGATTAACCCAATGAAACTAAGAAAGGTGTTCACCAAATAACTTTCAGAAGTAAAAAGCTGGGGTTTTGGTGGGAGGGTGTGAGGGAGTGGTGGGAGGGAATTGATGTTGGGAATTTTGTGTAGAGTTCTGATTGAAAGGGGTTTTTTTGTTGGTTTTTTTTTTTTTTTTATAAAGAGGAAAGGTTTTGCATGAGTTGGACAAGTTTGCTTCTTTTTTTTTTCTCCTCATTTCTCCACCTGCCAAGATTTGTCTGAGTTGCAGTGTATCCACAGCAGCTCTCACTTTTTTTTTATTGTCTGCAAACTTTTTGATAGTACACTCTGTCCCATCACCTGGAATTAATTTTAATGAATACAACTGTTCAGCAGAATAAGTCCCAGTACCAGTCCCTTGTAACTGCTGCCCACTGGGCTTTGTGCCACTCATCACAAAGCTTTGAGTCCTGCTGTTCAGCCAGGTTTTTACACACTTTTATATCCATCTATCTCTCCAGCCTGATGACAAGGATCCTATAGGAAACTGCATTGAAGCCCTTGCTAAACCCAAGGTAGACAACACCAGTTGCTTTCCCCTTTGGCTGCTGAGCCAGTCCTTTCATCACAGAAGGCAATCGGGTTGGTCAGGAACAATTTGCCCATAGTAAATCCATGTTGACTATTCCAAATAATTTTCTTGTCCTTCGTGTAGCTGAATATGGCCTCCTGCATAGTATCCCTGGGGACAAAGGTTAGGCTGACCAGTCTGTATTTTCCCTATAGACATAACTTTACAGTCAATTCCATTAAATTTGTTTGCTTCAGCCTTACTCTAAAAAGAGTAAGAGAACTGGGACAGAAGGAGAGAAATCTGACCTTTTTCTTAGTGTGGCTTTATGTATTCTTCATGTCTCTGCTGGCATTTTTTCCTTACTTAGCCTTTTAAGAATCATCCTTTTTTATTTCATTATATTGAACTTAAGAAGGTAAACAAGGTTTTCTGAGGGAAAAAAACAACGATTACAAAAGAAATTCTTACACCAAGCTTTCTAATACTGAGAGAGAAAAGAAGAGAATGCGTTTGTTTAGCTGACTTGGAGAACACACTCAGGGAACTTTTGATAGTGTCACTCATTTTTCAAACTTTTAGTATAAAACATACACTAAAGACCTTTTGGAGAGCTCTTATTTTATTGTGTCCTTTCTATTTAGGTTGTTGCCACAGGACTTCTCCTTTGAAATTCTTCTAATTTATATGCCCACTTCTTACATTTTCTCCTCTTGTCTTCACAAAAGAGCGATTTGAATCCACATCTTCATCTTCTGTGAAAGAAGGATAAAGAACTTCTATATCATTGTGAAGTGGCTGGCTTCAGTAAGAAGGGGAATCATTGCTTTTTCTGCCTGAGAACTGTACAGACATTTTAGGTAGAATTTTGTCCTGGTACTTAAAATGAATTCACAGTTTTGTCTTGAAAAACACATTCCTTTCTTCCTTCCTTCTGAATCCCAAGAAGCCTAAAGACAGGGAGTGAGAGAGGAGCTGTGTGTAAAGAAAAAGGAGTCATCCAGCACAACAAAGTGAGCTATGCTGCTTTATGAACAAAACAACTTAAAACATTTTTGAGCATGCACAACAGGGACTTAGGCAGCAGATAAGCCAAGCTGGTGTTGACCTTGCCAGTGTTACAGGGCTAATATTTTCAGTAAGATGAGCTGGTTTTGTTAGGCACTGACATACTTTCTGTCAGTATCAAGTATCTGCTTTTTCCATTTTTTTCATTGTAGAAAAGATTTATCATAATCACTCCAGGAAAGGGAAAAAGAAGAAGTAAAGATTCTCCCCTTCTGTATTATTTCTCATATTTGCCCTTTGCATTTTAACAGATCAACTATGCAGCACAAGCTGTGGCATGCAATTGCATTTTTAAAATTTTTTTAATTTTTTTTTTTCCTTTTCTTCGCTATAGTGCCAAAGTGCATTTTTGCCAGTGTTGTGTGACAATCTGCACTGCATGGTTAAAACAATTTTATTGCTCGTGAATGGGAACTTTCAGGGCATGTAGTAGTCCAAACTATGGAAGTTTTAAAAGCAGTAGCTTTCCTATTGTTGGATCAAGCCGCCAGTGGAAAAGCCCTTTCTCAGACTAGATCATAGCTAGTTTCAGCTGTTTGCTTGTGCAAAACCAGTTACAGAATTGGGTCATCTGTTTATCACAAATATACCACATGGCCCGCACTCTATAAACCAGCAGTTCTTTCCCTTTTATGACAACTCTAGTTGTGCTTCCAATAATTTTGTGCAAACGTGTATTACTATTTTGAAATGTAGTGATCAGTCACTCTGTAGGTTACAAACCTAAGAGTTAGCAGACGTTTTTTATCAGTTACACTTTAGTCAATGGCAGCAAAAGGAGTTAATCTTTAACCAGTTTGTATTTTTAATAAAAAGACCTGAGACTTTAACCACTTATGTACCAAGCTATTTTGTAGGTGAGTAATTTCCACCTGTAAAGCATACCTATAGTTTGTATTACTTTTTCTTGCTTGTTTCCAAACAAAATGCTGATAGGATTTAACACAGGAACTTTGTATAGGAGTAAGCACAAAGAATACTCATTGCATTTAATGAGTGACTGTGGAAAAAAAAATAAATCTCGTTTTATTATATAGTCCTGCCTTTGTTTGTTACAAATGGAGTTCTTATATGTGTATTCAGCTAATCGATGAAGCCAAAGGTGGGATTATATTCTGTGCTTCCAAGCGCAAGAAAAGGAAGGAGAGAGTTCGGGGAGAATTCTGTACTCCATGCCTCTTCTGTGTGCAGCAAGGATAATGTTGAACAGGGAGAAATTTTATGAAATACAAGGACAAGTGTAGAGTCTTGCATCTGGGAGAGAACAACCCCATGTACCAGTACAGGTTGGAGACTGACCTGTTGGAGAACAACATAGGGGAAAGGAACCTGGGTGTTCTGGTGGACAGCAGAATGACCACAAGCTAGCAGTGTGTCCTCGTGGCCAAGAGGGCCAGTGGTATCGTGGGGTGCATTAAGAAAAGTGTGTCCAGCAGGTCTAGGGGGGTTCTCCTCCCCCTCTACTGTGCCCTGGAGAGGCAGCATCTGGAATATTGCATCCAATTCTGGGCCCGCTCAGTTTGAGAAGACAGGGAACAGCACAGAGCCACAAAGATAATGAAGGGGGTGAAACATCTCTCTTATGAGGAAAGGCTGAAGGAGCTCGGTCTCTTTAGCTCAGAGAAGAGGAAGCTGAGGGATGACCTCGTAAATATTTCTAAATATGTGAAGGAGGAGTGTCAGGAGGATGGAGCCAGGCTCTTCTCAGGGATATCCACTGATAGGACAAGGGGCAACGAGTGCAAGCTGGAGCACAAGGGGTTCCACAAAAATATTAGGAATACCTTTTTTTTGCTGTGAGAGTGACAGAGCACTGGAACAAATTGCACAGAGAGGTTGTAGAGTCTCCTTCTCTGGAGACATTCAAAACCCACCTGGACACGTTCCTGTGTGACCTACTGTAGGTGATCCTGCTCTGACAGGGGGGCTGGACTAGATGATCTTTCGAGGTCCCTTCCGACCTCTAACATTCCATGATTCTGTGAAACTGAGACACAAAAAACTCATGGCACAGAGATAGGTGAAACAAAACTATTTCCAATGCTTTTCATTTGCTAGTGAAATTGTGAGTCTTCCACACTAGTACTTCAGTATTTTGTAAGATTTTTGTAGGATTTGTATGTGCTGGAATAACTGAACGTGTAATCCAGAGTAGTTTTAAAGAGAGGGATTTGATCAGAAGTAATAGCCAAAAAAGAAATATTCCTTAGCGTTGACTTTAATAAATGTCAAATTTCTGATATCTTTTGTTTCTAAAACTTTATAGGTCAGAAGACAGTAACAATAACACTTGGTCAATATTTTCATCAAGACTATTCATGCTAAATCCTCTTGTGTTTTTAGTGGTGCAACTATACTGCATCTACGTGGAAAATACTGGCTTGTCCAAGGCAAGATTGTAGAAATTCTGTTATTTTTGATTCTGTCTCTCTCTCAAAGTTCTTCCTTAATTGCAAATGACACATAAATCTTGTCCGATTTTTTTTCTCACCATTTACCGTTTACGCCATTACATTGAAGAAAACCCTGTTTCTTAACCCTCTTAAGAAAGCCTCATGTATAGACAAAACCACCCTAATTTACAGGAGGATACTTAGTGACATGAAGGGTTGTGATGTTGTGACAAGGTCTTCTATGTATTAGACTATTTATTTATTTTTTTGTTTACTTTGAGGGATTCTTTGTAGACAGGCACAGGAAGAATCTTGCCTGTTCCTCCTATATTTGGATTCATAGAATCATAGAATTCCAGCTCAGAAGGGACCTCAAGAATCATCTGGTCCAACCTTTCTTGGCCCAGAAAAGAGGGCCCAGCAGCCTGTCCAGCTGAATCTTAAGTGTCCAATGTTGGGGAATCCACCATTTCCCGGGGTCCGTTATTCCAATGACTGATCTCATTGTGAAAAATTTTACTCTTGTGTATCATCAGAATCTCCCCAGGAGTAGCTTGTACTCATTGCTCCTTGTCTTTCCCACGTGACTCCCTATAAAAAGGGAATCTCTATCTTGTTTGTAACCACCCTTTAAATATTGGAACATGGTGGTAAGGTCTCCCCTAAGACTTCTTTTCTTACAGCTGAACACACCCAGTTCTCTTAGCCTCTCCTCATAGGGCGGGCTTCCCTGTCCTTTGACCGTCTTTGTGGTCCTTCTCTGGATCCTCTCCAGCCTGTTCATGTCTTTTCTCTATAG